>NC_056749.1:702235068-702277568 GCF_019279795.1 Protopterus annectens | reverse complement strand
TTTCATAATGTGACTTTTATGTTGCATGATTGCCTGTTTAGTTAGATTTCTTAGCTTAGCTTAGTGCAGTGTTGCCTGGATGTAGAGGATGGGTTGTTTTCCCAAGTATGCCAAGCATTGTCCCCTGAGACTAAGGAAGTATTTGAGTTTGTACATGAGCCATTTGTTTTGTGGGGGCTGAGGATGGGTAGTTTTTCCAAGTATGCCAAGCATTGTCCCCGAGACTAAGGAAGTATTTGAGTTTGTACATGAACCATTTGTTTTTTGGGGGTTTATAAAGCTTGTGATTTTAGGAAAGAGCGAGTCCTGGAGGTTAGTTAGAATTTGCGTGAGAAGAATGCTGCAGTAGTTATAGTCAGTAGAAGAGAGAATAGGAGACCAGTCTAATGAGGCTAGAACTGTCTTTAGTTTGAGAAAGTTAGATTGGGATTTGCTCCCAAACAATATGGGAAGGGAGGGATTTTGTTTGGGTGTTGAGAGATACTGAAGTGGATTGGACATCGGTTGGGATTATTAGAAATAATAGGATCAAAAAGTGAGTGATGAGAAGAGTTAGGGTTTGGTCTGGTGGGTTCAGTGATCATCTGTGTGAGTTTGAAGTCATTAAGGATTTTCTAGATATTGCTTTGATTAGAGTCAAGAAGGTTGAAATTGAAGTCTGCTAAGAGGATGAAGTTTTTGAGATATTTTCCTGAGGATGTAATTTTTAGCAGCAGGTTTGAATTTGGCTTAGCAGGCAGGAAGAGGGAGATAAGCAACAGAAAGACGAATAGGAAAGTTGTTAGGGGAGGGTGCATGGAGAATTAGCCAGTGGGAAGAAAGTCTGAGGTAGTGTTGCTTTGAGCTAAGAGATGGACATTTAAATTAGGTTTAAAAATACTGTTCCACCACCAGGTCTAAAACCAGGTCTTCCATTAAGATAATAGTTATACCAAGGGAAGAAGTAGTAGATAGAAGGATCAGTGGGTTCACTGTGTGATACCTTAAACTGTCTTTAGTGGAGGTCCATGGGATATATGCAAATGACCCCTTAAGGAGATCAAGTGTTTTAGCTTCATGACTTCTGGATGTCTATGGCATTTTTACTTTTGTCAGCTACATGATTACTGAATGCCTATGACTTTTTTTTTACTTTTTAAGTCTTTATGGTTACATTTAGGCTAATAAACCCAAACCTCACTAGTTGTGGACATGCATGTATTGCCCTTTCTAGCTTAGATGAATTTTTCTTGCAGTTTTTACTTAATGGTTTGGATGCTAGTTGGGATATTTTTCAGGCACCTTAATCTTTATGGGCATCAGGTGGGTTTAAAGACCCGGTGTTTCTGAAGTATAGCCAAACTATCGACTTATGCTATGCTGACAAGGTCAGTAGAAAGACCAAAAAATGCATGTCCGCAGCCAGTGTGGTTTGACTTTTTTGGCCTGAATGTAACCATAAAGATTTAAAAAGTAAAAAAAGTCATGCACATTCAGAAGCCATATATCTGAAACACTCAATGTCCTTAAGGGGTTGTTTGAATATATCCCAGAGTCCTCCAGTAAGTGAGGTTTAATTTTTAAAAAAATGTATTTAACATTTGTTTACTGGGAAAGTCTGACTTGGAATGAAGCCAATTTTCAGCAGAGGCCAAGGGAGAAACACTCCAGACGCTTGTCTTTGTAACGTGAGAGGAAACCGCAGTACCCAGAGAAAACCCACATGAACATAGGGAAGACATGCAGACTCCGCACAGAAGGCACCACAGCCGAGAATTGAAATGGAGAACCTCTTGCTGTGAGGCGACAATGCTACCACTGCACCACTGCATTATCCAACGTCCGTTTAAGGTATCACACAGTGAAAACGCTAGCTTGGCTGAGTTTTTCTTGCAGTTTTTATTGAGTGTTTTGTCTGTATGATCTGTTTACCCTTTGGTTTGGTTTATTTATATATATATATATATATATATATATATATATATATATATATATATATATATATATATATATATATGTATACACACACACACACACACACACACACACACACACACACACACAGACACACATGCATATATAGATTGTAACATCTCTGATGCTATTAACCATTTGGAAGCACGCATCTCAGCCCATTGTATGAAAACATATTTGTATATTTTGCACTTCATTTAAGAACTTGCCTTGCTTTTCAAAAGACCTTTTGGTTTTATTGTGGTCCCCTAACAGGATAAACCAGTCTGTTTGTAAGAGATATAGTTTCTTCTCCGAAAGTAGCAGATTAGAAAGCCCCTCAGCATTCTGAATACAGTTAATCCTGTCCACTGTTCAGGTATGCTCACAGATCCATTTATATTCATCAGGCTTCTCTCTGGCAACTTCTCTTAGTGCTAGTAATATTGCAGCCATTCTTCACAACATGCAGCAGTCTCCCTTCTGTCTGTGTAACTCTGACAATCACTTTCTTTCCTGCTCAGTTATGTACCACACAACACTCTAGGGTTTCTCTTTCTGTTTTAAAAGAAAATCTATGAAAATCCAATAAACTGTTTTAACTTCTACATAAACAGGTAGAATAAAGCACTTCAGGAGTTCAATGACTCTGTTCTGCTTTCTACTGCTTCTTAAAACCTTATATTATAACTTCTTCTTGCCCACTGCTAACTGAAAAATTATAATGCGTTTAATCTGTACCTTGAGGGTGTGTAACTCCCTTAAGTTAGCAGAGTTAGCCTTTTTAGAATTCCAACTAGAGTTAATTCTTCTAGCAGGGTTAACTGCTTGATAGCCAGACCCCAAACTATTATCTCTTTCACAGCTATCACCTGCACAAATAGACACACACATCTGTCTAGCTAGATAGATATTGGTATATAGATAGGTAGATAGACATACTTCATTTTGATAGAATCAATGATAACATGCTTATTACTTTTACTTTTTATAATAATTTCTGTAGGGTGTCTCTCTGTGTTAACAGTTTCCCAGTTTGTTTTTTCCTTTACATCTTCCATGCACTGACACCAGTAAGTACTTTTGGATATTACCTTACTGCAATCCATATTTGTGGGATATTTGCAAATGACGAAATATTATCTTTTGTTGAATATTTGTCGCAATGAAGCCAAACATTTCCAAGCCTTTCTTATGCATACCTAATAATATAATGTTTGCCAGTGAGAAAGCCTTGTTCCAGTCCAGGCATGTACAACTCTGAATATATTTGAATTTAGTGTCACACATTACTTCAGTCGGTATCCTGTTTCCAGGCCTGCAGAACTGCCATTATATGTATATTTAAACTATTTGTAAGTTATCTCACCATACCTATAGGTTAATTCTGGAATTACAATGTTTCATATCGATTGTTCCAACAAAAGTTTTAGTAATAGCCCATCAAATGCAAATATATTCCAATCACTGCTGTACAAAAACAGCTGAACACACACACACACACACACACACACATATATATATATATATATATATATATATATATATATATATATATATATATGTATATGTATATATAATGTTCAGTACTCTGTTCTGTTTTGTTATTTATAGTGCTTATTCCCCAATACACCTTTGGCTGCATTTTCTCTCTCTATATATATTATAGTTGTCTTTTTCATAATTTATTGTGGCTAGGTACAAGCCAGAATTAGAAATAATTGTCAGTACAGTAACAGTGTGTTACTTCTAAGGAAAGCACAAACATTACAAACACTATTGCATATCTGTTAATTAGAAGAAAAAGATATAATGCAATTATTTAATTATGTATTGAAGGTACTGCAGTAATTACCTACCCTGCAAAGTAATTTTGATAGTGTCTTAAAAAGCAAATGGGCAGACACAGAACAAGACCCATATGGTATCAAAACTGGAAATGGTAGTTAAAAAATTCCAACCTATATATTTACAAGAGATCAAATATCACCCCAGAGAGGGAAACCAATGATAAAGAACAAACAGCATGTGGTGTCACTGGATCGATCATCAGTTGACAGACTATTGCAGATAAACGTCTGCTCCTTTTTTTTCCTATAAATATAGGAAATGATTACTTTTGAGAACAGGGCTCTACTATGCATTGACAATAGAAAGAGGGGAGCATCCAACACCTATAAACTTTTTGATGATGGACTATTATCATCGTCCCATGTACTTTATAATGTTTAAGATTAAAACAATCATCAAACATATCATTCTCCCAGGTCCAACAACATATTTCATGGTCTTTTTGAAATATTTTTTTTTGTAATTTGTTGGTCATTTTTTTAATTACATTTTGTTGGTATTTAAGACATAATTTAACATCTGCAATTTTTTATTATTTATTCACTTGCTTTAATCTTTTTTCATTATTGTATTTGCTAACAAGACCCACCAGGAACACGTCTATTTAGTGGAGACCAGAGAGCTGTTTTTATTTATGACTTTTTGAGAATCACATGGTTTGCAAATGTAGATTGAGTGAATCAGTCTTAGGACTGTGGAATGGAACAGTCTAACAGCACATAGTCTTTAATTGCTGTAAAAAAACAACATCCAGATATTTTTAATCATTTACTAAGCTGGATTTGTTTACTAGTGAGGAAGAGAAACCAAACTCTGTGATCCTGGTGACTTGCTTGCTCAGAATTATCCAGAATGTCATTGAAAATGAGGTCTACATAATGAACAACATTAGCAACTCTTATCTTTGACCCCTTGTACACAAGGGCAGACTAGATATTTTAGAATGTCACTTATCTGGTAAAATAAGGCTGCCATTTATAAATGTGTGTGTGTGTTTATATATTTATTTATGGTTCTGTTGCATTTGGTTAAACATTTGATATTTCAAACATTGCTTTTACCAGCTTAAGAGACTGAAGTATCTCAGTTTATGGTATTGCCAGCTTCTAGATGTGCAAGATTGCGGTACATCAAGCAGTCAGAATTTGCCCTTTCCCCACTGTTGGTATGTATAATAATTATTAGTGGTGTGCAGGGGAGCACCCCCCTACATAAAAAAAAAAATATATATATATATATTTATATATATATATATATATTCATTATTTTGTGTTTAGATCTTTTTAAAATGTTTTTTAATTTCAAAAAATTGCACATTTGATATTCTGACAGGTAATAACATAATAAAATGTATCTTTCCTCTTTCCCCAATGGTGTATGTATATATATATATATATATATATATACATATATATATATATATATATACATATATACATATATATATATATATATATATATATATACATATATATATATATATATACATATATATATACATATATACACATATATATATATATACATGTATATATATATATATATATATATATATATACATATATATATATATATATATATATATATATATATACATATATATATATATATATGTGTGTTTTTCCCCTAGTATTGTGCCGATCTCTTAGACTTACCAGGAAACCCAGCACCTGCCAGTTTCTTAGTTTCACAAGAAGGAGTCATGAGACTTCATGAAATGCATTTTTCTCAGTAAAGCTTCAAGATAACAGCCTATAGTTTTGTCTTCCACTTTTAGTGTTCCTGTTTGTCTTCGCCTTCTGCGATTCTTCCCACTTCTTAAAATCTCAGTGAACTGCACCATATGTAATTCTTGTAGGATATGGAAATCAACGTAGGGACACTTTAAATCTCATATTTTTTCCTCATATTAAAAGCATTGTAAAATTCTAATGACTGAGTAAGATTTATGCATTGCTTATAAATATCTGTTTCTCTGATGTTAGTACTTGACTAGTTTACCTCTAAATGTGGTTGTCTGTACCTTTTCATGTTGCAGCCTATATTCAATCAGTTTAAATGACCTAGATGTACCTTCATATAACCTTGTCACACAAATAATAGATTTCTTTATGCTTTCGAATACAGTATTGTATGTGCTTCTTTGTTTAGTTCTGCTAATGTTTGCCTTCCTTCCTTCTTCTCTTTGTTAATTTCTTTTACTAGTAATTTAACCACCTTTCTTTCCTGCGTGGTTTCTTTTTTTCTTTTACAAATGCTCTTTTAAATTTGTCAGATTGCTTTATTTTATTATTGTTACAGTCTCTCATAACATTGTGGAAATTAATACTTTCTGGGTCATTATACTCATTTAATATTTTCTGAAAATATCCTGCAAGCTGCTTCTCTTTAGTTCAGGTTATTTCTAAGATTTTGTGCACTTCGATTTGTTTATAATTGAACATGAAGTCCAGCAATGGTTTAACATCTCTAATAACAAAACGAGACTTAAACAGAAAGAGCAGTAGTTGCTTTCAAATGCAGTCTTGAATATATAGCTGAATTAACCTCTGTGAGGGATCAGAACCAGCTTAAACAGAGAATTACCAAATGTACTTAAGCACAGAACAGAAATCTACTGCCTATCATTAGCGGACTGGAGTTCCGCTGTGGCGACCCCTAACTGGGAAAAGCCGAAAGACACAACAACAACAACTTAAGCACAGAATATTATTCTTTACAGTGGAAAAATGGATACACATTCAGATTAATTCTTTGATAGCCAAAATACTAGATTCCCTGTTTCTTGAACTAACAGCTCCCTATAGAACTCTAATGTACAGCAGAGACAAATTTCACGTCACAAATATCCATTACTGAAAACCTTAGACTTCATTCATTTTCACTGTAAAAATGCATTAACAATTAGATATTAGTTTACAACTGCAGTATTTTATTGTCATTTGCTAACTAAGAATGTCTGGATAGGTGCATAAACTTTCAGTGATACAAGAGTGGCATGAAAGGAGGTTTAAAAAAACAATATTGTAACGGGCTGACCTCCAACTAAGAAAGAATAATTATCAACCTTCTAGGGAAGTTAGCAAGCCTCTGGTACATGCTGCTCCCCAAAAAAGAAAATTAACTATGACTCACTTCAAACAGTCAGAGTAAACAGGGCAACTCTTTCTATACCTATACATTCTACCTCAGTGATTTGATTTTGGTGAAAAAACATCTGAGGAGGAGCAGTTGTATCCCACTGATTTACCGGATTGCTCCACCTCTTAGCTCAGTTGGCCTCCAGCTAGTGCAGCAGTTTGTCTCTCCAGTTTTAAAAACACTTTGTCACTCCATCACCCAAGTAACTCCAAATTATTCCAGCTGCAATCAGGGTACTGATGTATAGTTTGCCCATTCTCTATAGTAAGATAAACAGCATTTTTGTAGAATTTCTTAGCGCCCATTTTAATGTATTCTGCATTACCTTGTAGTAGAAATGATTGCAAATAAGCTTCTAGTGTGTTACTGTCTTACTGTATATCTTCCTTCTGCTTTTAATCTCTAGCAAATGTGTTAGCATGTTTCTACTGGCTTCTGCTGTAGATTTTAGTTGTTGTGCCTGGTTTTATGCTTTATGAACAGCGCAGTTACTGGCTAATTCAGGTACTTGTTATTAATCTGATCCAGTTTTGGTTCTGAAAAGAGTGGGGTCATGGCCTAGTGTTGGTTGCTTTTGTTAGCTTTCAACCTGTTGAGTCTAAAGTGCTTATATTTCACACAACATATTGTATTTTGGGGAGCAGAGAGTGGAATCACATGGAGATAGGTGTTTTACCTTTCCTACTGAAATCTGGAAACCTCCATCTCTGTAATCCCAAACCAGCCCACCAAGAAAAATCTCTTGTTAGAGCAGTTTGTACTGTAGAGTGAAACTGCTGGAACCCCCCCCCCCAACACACACACATATATCATATTGCCATAATGTAAGCTAATTATCATATTCTATTTTCACAAAGCAAAGCTTCCCTAGTTAAAGCAATCTCTTCAGCAGTTTACTTATGATGAGATTCTTCTAACCCAGTGGGAAAAAGCAGTACTGTAACTGAGGCTGGCCTCCAACTAAGAAAGAATATTCTTAAACCAGCAACCTTCTAGTGAAGTTAGTAGACCTTTGGTACATGCCCCTCCCTCCCCTGCCAAAAAAAGAAAGAAAATTAACTGCTGTAACAGGTATTTTTCTACTGCATCAAGCACCCTATAACTCATGTTCCTTAAACAAGTAGAGGCAGCTGTATTCTTTTAACTAGTTTAACTGACTCGCAAATCAAAGTCATATATTTTTTTCTTGTATTGTATGAGGAAGTCGGGAGTGTCAGAGAAGTATATAAGAGTGGTACAGGATATGTACGAGAGTAGTGTGACATCGGTCAGTCTGCGGTGGGAGTGATGCATGCGTTTAAGATGGAGGTGGGATTACATCAGCTCTGAGCCCTTTCTTATTTGCAATGGTGATGGACAGGTTGACAGACGAGATCAGACAGGAGTCCCCGTGGACTATGATGTTTGCAGATGACATTGTGGTCTGTAGTGAGAGTAGGGAACAGGTGGAGGAGGCCTGGAGAGGTGGAGATATGCTCTAGAGAGAAGAGGAATGAAGGTCAGCAGGACTAAGACAGAATATATGTGTGTGAATGAGAGGGAGGATAGAGGAATGGTGAGGATTCAGGGAGTAGAGGTGGAGAAGGTGGATGAGTTTAAATACTTGGGATCAACAGTTCAGAGTAATGGTGAGTGTGGAAGAGAGGTGAAGAAGAGAGTACAGGCAAGATGGAGCGGGTGGAGAAGAGTGTCAGGCGTGATTTGTGACAGACGAGTACCAGTAAGAGTGAAAGGGAAGGTCTACAAGAGTGTAGTGAGACCAGCTATGTTATATGGGTTGGAGACAATGGCATTGACAAAAAGGCAGAAGTCAGAGCTGGACGTGGCAGAGTTAAAGATGTTAAGATTTGCACTGGGTGTGACGAGGGTGGACAGGATTAGGGATAAGTATATTAGAGGGTCAGCCCAGGTTGGATGGTTTGGAGACAAAGCCAGAGAGACGTGATTACGTTGGTTTGGACATGTGCTGAGGAGGGATGCAGAGTATATTGGGAAAAGAATGCTAAGGATGAAGCTACCAGGTAACAGGAAAAGAGGAAGGTCTAAGATAAGGTTTATGGATGTGGTGAGAGAGGACATGCAGGTGGTTGGTGTGACAGAACAAGATGCAGAGGACAGGAAGAAATGGAAACAGATGATCCGCTGTGGCGCCCCCTAATGGCAGCAACCGGAAGAAGAAGAAGAAGATTAAATTATCGTATAAGACATAGGGCAAAGATACATTAACAGAAAAGAAAACAAACCATTTTAACATTTTTATTTGAATACAATACACATCCCATACATTTTCTTTGCTACCATTATCAGTCTAGCATTATAAAAATGCTGAATTTCTGCCTTCCCTTAAACATCACTCCTTCTCTTCCTGAACATTATTATGTATGCATTTTTCCCACAATTTTCATTTACCTGTATGTCATTTGCTCCTTCCTTTTTCTAAAGATCCCTCTTCCAGTTCTTTTATCTTTGTTATATTATGCAGTACCTTACTTACAGTTGGTATAAAGTTTGATTTCCATTTTCTAGTAATTGCTTTTTTGGCAGCCAACATAATTAAACTTAATAAAGACTTACTATAAATAGGCAATTCAAATTCTGTATCCCATCTCAAAAGAATAATTTTCTTACTTAAGCCATTTGTTCACCCAATATTTCTGATAGAGTACTGTGTATGCATTTTTTAAAGTCTGTCAACTCATTACACTCCCAAAATATATGTCCCCAGTTACCTCTTTCTTCTCCTTCACACCTCCAACATTTGCTATCTAACCGAGGAAAAATTCTTTGAAGTCTGCTTGGGGTATAAAAATACCTATGCAAATAGTTCCAAGCAAAATCCTAACCCTTCTGGACCTGGTTGCATACTTGGGAGCCACACATATGTCTTCCCATTGTTTTCTTGTGAATTGCTTTTCCAGTCTCCTTTCCCAATTTCTAACTTTCTCTGACTGATTCTTATAAGTTAACATGCAATATTTTATATGCCCTACTAATTATCCCTTTTTACCAGTTGCTTCTGTTCTAGATTCAACTAAAAACTCTACCAGAGCAGGTCTTTCACTTAGAATTCACCTATCCCTTCCTCTTTGTTTGTACTCTTAGATCAAGCCCTGGTAGGAAAGGCAGTCTCTAGTCTGGAATCTAAATGTCTTCTTGGCCCCATCCTACTCTACGACCTTTCTTGCTTGAGTTATTTGCTCCCAGTATCTTGGTTCGTATGCCAGGTTTCTCCAGTAAATTCCAGCTCACTCTTGTCTATTTTCTGTATCCCTACTTGTAGTCATCCCTATTGGCCAAATCCCATTTCGTCATTCTTGTATTGGCTTAGTTCTTAGAATACTTTCTGCTACTTTATAAATACAATATTCTGTATGGTTGTTATTACTACTTTATAAATACAATATTCTGTATGGTTGTTATTACTCTCCTTAAGGATCTACATCCAGAATCCCACTGTGTCCCTATTTCTTGAACCTCCCCATTGCTTCACCATCATCCCTTTCCACTTTGAATATAACCTCTGATTGTGTTTTATATATCTATCTATATATATATATATATATATATATATATATATACATATATACATATATATATACACGCACACACACATATGAGCTTTAATTGTGTAGCTCTAAAATATCATTTTAAAACAGGTAAATCTAAACCATGTTGTTCTGTTGGAAGGATAAGCTTATCCCATTCAGCTCTTCCAGTCCCAGATAAATTCTTTCAATTCTTCATTAATTATTGTCTACAACTTCTCCTCAGGTTGATTAAAGTATGCCTGACCCATATAAAAGACTAAAGGGACTAAAACATTTTTACTGCTTGTATCTTGCTGTCCATATCCATAAATAAGAAATAAGACTTTCCAGTTTCTAAGTTTATGTATTATCTTTAGTTTAGTCTCTTCTCACCTATCCTTATCTGCCATAACATAAACCTTTTTAATCCATGCTCCTATATACTTCATCTTATCATGTCTCCAAAAATATGGGTATTGTTCAGCCAGTTCTTGTGTGGAACCATGATTTATGGCCATAGCCTTTATTTTATCGTCATTAATATCCTAAAAAGACTTGAAACTGTCTCAAAATGTTCCACAACACTGAGATGTCCTTTTCTGGATTTATCAGGTACAAAATAATATCATCTGAAAATAAAGCCGACTTTCCTTGATTACCATACCGATTATATCCTTGTGTTTCTGAGTTCCTTGTTCTCTTTGCCTATGGCTTTAAATATAAAGTAAATAACAAAGGGAAAGAGAACACCCCTGCCTGTTTCTCTGTTCAAGCACAGCTTATCAGAGAACAACCCTCCCACTTTAATTCTTGCCTCAGATCCTTCATTAACTCTACCCAGTTCGGATTTTTCAAGGGCAGATCTTGCCTGTTGAACCTGGTTGACTTTTTTAGACTGTCACCAAGGACCTGAATAAGTGAAAGTCAGTACATACAGCTTACCTTGACTTGGCCAAAGCCTTTGACACAATACCCCACTCTGGCATCGTCGAAAAGCTAACACAGCTTGGCATAAATCCCTATCTCATCAGGTGGGTGGTCAACTGGCTCACCAATAGGACCCACAAGGTCAAAACAGGTGCTTTCACCTCCGACAGCAGACCTGTCACTAGTGGTGTTCCCCAGGGATTTGTTCTGGGACTGCTACTGTTTGGCATCTACTTCTCAAAGGTCCAGGCAATGACAAAAGGCCTGTGGCTGACCAAGTTTGTGGACGCCTGTAAGTTGGGTGCTGTCTTTGACTCCCCAAATTATGTTAACATACTACAAGAGGATCTCACAGCAACAAATGACTTGTGCCAAAGACATGGCCTTAAGTTAAACGCAAAAAAATGTATTATCATACCATTCAGCAAAAACATGGCTCCTACTGATTAGCACATCAACGGCAACCACCTAAGCATACAACCTGTGATGAGATTTCGGGTATACAGGTTGACAACAATCTCACATTTGACCATCATGTAGCAGCAGTGGCCAGAAAAGCCTTTTACTTGGTTCATCTCATAAGTAAAGGGATTGCATCCAGAAACAAATGAGGTTATTACCTCTCTGTACTCCTCTCTCATTAGGCAAATAATTGAGTACAATGCCCTGTTTAGTATGTACCTCTCCAAACACCTGCACCAACTGGAAAGGCCACAGAAATGCCACACAAAGAGAATCCATGGCCTCCAACACCTGTCCTATGTGGAAAGGCTCAAATCACTATTACTCTACTCGGTATCATACAGATTGCTCAGAGATGATCTATGTCTCGCCTACAAGGCAATCTTAGACCTTGCCTTACTAGAGATGCTCCATATCCATAAGTCTAACTCCTCACACATTACCCGATTGAAATGCCTAAATCTAATATGCAACATTAACAAAACATGCTAGAGAGACAAGTTTGTCTCCCAGACGCTGCTCCATCTCTGGAATAGACTACCCATACATGTCAAACAAAGTATGTCATTGACCATCTTCAATCGCAACCTTGATGAGTGGATGGGAAACCACAAATTTGTCCCAGAGGTTCTACCTGTGTCCCTCATTGACAGGGGTGGCAGGTGCTGATTGAGATTTCTTTTTTGGGGATAAACTCTTGGCTAGGATTGTAAGGGCCCCTGGGCCATTAGTCTAGTAACTTTCTATGATCCTATGATCATATATATTTTTTTAATTAACCATATTATTGTATCAGGGGATGCAAATGATTCCAATGCCCTACTCATGAAATCACAGGTTACTCTGTCAAAGGATTTCTCTGCATCAACACCTACCAACAATAGAGGTATTATTTGTCTGTTTCCCTATGGATCATCATTGTTTAATTAATGTTGTCAAATGTTTGCCTCCCCTCCACAAAACCACACTGGTCAATCTCTATCAATTTTGGCAACACCTTTGCTATTCTTTCAGCTAGTATAGACATAAACACTTTATAATTGTGGTTTAAAATTGAAATGGGTCTGTATGAAGTAAGGTCTGAAGGATCTTTGCAATCTTTAGATAACACAGCCAAGCACAACTTTCTTTCAAGATGTTGGTGCTTCCCCGCCTTTTAAAATACTGTTAAAACAAAATCTTCCAGAACTTTATATCACTTTATTCACTCTTAATTTCTAGACTTCCACAGGAATACCATCTGTTCCTGAAGAATTAGCTAAAGAGTGGATATACATAACTGTTTTATCTTATCACCTCCTATCGTAACTGTTAGTTGTTGCGTCTTGAACAACCTTTAAGCTTGGCATAATTAAGTCTTCCATAAATATTTCCTTTTGTATTTTTTCTTGATTTCCACATTTCTCTGCTTTATACAATTTTTCATAAAATTTCTGGAATGTCTTTAAAACGATTATTTTTCTTGTTATAGGTTTCCTAAATTTGGCAAAAACCCTTTCAACATTCTGCTGTCTAAGTCATTTGCTAAAGGTTTTAGTGCTCTGGAGGTTTTATCATTAATAGTTGCTTAATTGCAATCTTTCTAAAGTCATGCATATTATCCAGGTACTCCTTTATTTTCTCTTTAGAACTCTGCATTTTCTCCTCTTGTTCTGTTCCATTCTCCTTATTCTGCAATACTTAAACCTTATCAGCCCCTCTAAGTGATTTTTATTAGTTCTTAACCATATCTCTTTCTCTTTTATCGTGACCCTATTTTTAAACTTCATTGTTATTTTATCACAGTCACTAGCTATAACTTCTGAAGATATTTCTGATTTCCCTAATAACTCTTAAATAATTTCCACTACCCATTCCTTAAATTTGTCGCTTTTTAACAGGTAGGTGGGAAAGCACCAGTGTCTTATTTTTACTTCATTGCCCTATATTTTTTCTTAGTTTTTATTGGGGCTTGATCAGAAATAGTTACTGGATTTGTAGGGAAGCTTTCAATTAAATGCATATGTTCCTGTCAACTATAATTTTTATCTAGTCTAGCCCAGTTACTGTTCCTTAGGAATTAATATATAAATCTGTCCAAGTTCCTGCTACTGAATTCACATCTTCCATAGCAAATATTTTTATAAATTTCTTCAAAAATCTATGCTTTTTTTATATTTTCCCTTCTAGGATTCCCAGATACATCTTCTCCATTGCAAATCAAATTCTAGTCCCCGACGATAAATAATATTTCCTGCTGAAAACTGATTATTACTCTCAAAAACTTTAAGATGCAGTTTTTGGTGGAATATAAATACATGCCATTGTAATCCTCCTCCTTTGCAGTAACCATTACTACCACAATTCTACCATTTTTGTCTTGGTTTCCTCATATATCACCATTAGAGCCCCTCTAACAGTTAGTTTAATTGCTCCCCTTTTTCTCTGTCCCTGATATTCTGCTGAATATCCATTCTGAAATCCTCTCTTTGTCAAATTCACATGTTCTTTTCTTTCCAAATGTGCCTCCTGCAGCATTGGTATTTGCACATTGCATTTCTTATTACAATTGAATACCCTTCCTTTTTATCTATACCTGTAAGGTCATTCACTTTCCAGGATAATATGGACAGTATAGCTATCATGATAAAAATCTATTGTTCCCACCTATTATACATGACAGTTTTTTAAATGCATATTTCCAGCTTTTGTTACATGTATATAGCAATATCTGGCAGGCTGATCTTTCATACAGTTGTTTCTTCTCATCTCCATTTGAACCTATGTCACAGTTTTTAAGACTTTTTGTTTTAAGGAGAACCCTCAAACAAACAAAAAAATAAATACAAAACATCCTCATGCCATTTTAACCTGGAACACACACAAAACCATGTTCATCTGCAAAACATAAATTTTAAACCTCCAGAAGGGAAAAATGGTCCCAAATTGATGTCCGCACATACATGCATTATCTAACCTAAAATTAAGACTACCCACACTAAAGTGCATGCTACAGCCTTTGCTCCCACATACATTGATTGCTGTGTGTCCTTTTTTATATCTCTTCCCCTCCGAAATATGAAAAAATGCTTGCATAGTGATTTCTCTTAAGTTCTGTTCAGTCATCAGAGTTATACAATTTTAGTGTCAACATCAAAATGTACAGTTTTTTCTTCTATCTGCATTTGTACCAGGAATGAGTCAGCTTTGGTAGACTTAAACTTTATATAGTATGTAATAGAAATGCATCGTCTGAACTCTTTATACTCAAAACTTTCTTTGAACACAATGTGTTTTCCTCTTTAGCAAAGTCATGGGAAAAATGGTAATAAACTTTCTTTCAGCTCTTTTAGTACCATTTTTTTGCACTCTTTGACCCCATTGCCTGCTGGTCATTAGTCCTTCTCTGACAGTATATTCATTCACTGCTAGGCAAAAGCTGACTGATAAAGTTCATCATAAAACAGTCATCAGAGGTGGTTTGAGTTTTTCTTTCTTCCCAGCCCTAAGAAAGCACCAGGGAGGGGACATTCAGTAGAGTGATGGTGGAGAACATCCCCTCACATTTTCAAGGGGCATTTCCTTTAAGGAGCCCAGACCCTCCATCATAAGCAATGGTCTTTACAATCTTCACCAAGGAGATTGCATCACCCTATGTACCTTCAAGTGCAAGCAGACCCTCATGCTTCGCAATTTTCTTCAGATTACAACTTGGCAGTTTAGTGTCATGAAGGTTTCTGTATAATTGTTATTCATAATTTTAACATTTGTATTTTTAGTTTAGATAATATGTTAATTTACAGTTAGATGTCTTTTGATAGAATGTATTAATTTTCCAAGATAGATTTAATATACAAATGTTTCCCTTTTTTCTTTATCTGTACATCATAATTTTCTGTACTATATTGTTTTACATTATTATGCTATTTGGATTATTTTGGTAATTTCTTAAGTATCCTCACTTTATTACATTTTTGCTGCTTGTATGATTTGTTTTGTCATTTCAATTTTATTTCTTATGTATGTTTATTTTATAGAGCTTGTTACTGTTACTGTTAATTGTATATCCTTTACCAATGATTTAGACTGTAGCTGAAAAGGATCATGTCGGTCAGTTCAGTTATGCAGTTAGCATATGAATGAATTAAGAAATGCCTCTTCTTTCAAAGAGTATTACTGTTATATTTGTTGACCATATAAAACTACTGGACAAAAATGATTTTCTGGGGCTGTCCAAAAACACTGTCTGGTTAGGAAAATGTCTCACTGTCATCCTTGAAGGAAATGGAGAGTGAGGGAATCAAACCCAGGACTGCAATGCAAACCTTATTGGCAGCTCATAGTCACTGTCCTCTTCAGTGATCTGCCAGACAAAGCGATTAATACTCATCTGATCAGATGGTCTCAGAAGAGACTTCATCATAGTGAGTATGCTTATGTCTATATCTGTTAGTTTCTGGGCATTAAAAAGCATAGCACTGACCTTTAAATCATAGCAGAGAGTCAGAAAAAGGAGCACTTTCTTAATTTTCATACTGGAAGCTCTTTATATAATAGACCCAATTCCTATATAGTTAGAAGTGAGGAATGTTTTCATAAGCTTTATTTATTTATTCAATAAGGTGTGTAGCCACCACAAACGGGTCTGACTTTATGAGAACTTCAGAAAATCTAGTAGGAGCAAAGCTAAATCTGAGGACCATAATCATCATCTCTTTCTACATGCTGAGTGTGTATGCCGATATCAAGAATACAGACTACAGGAAGTACAGTGCTTATCATTAATGGTGTGGCATTAAGTGACTACACAGTGTTTTAAATAATATATGTCTATGTATATATGTATTTGTACGTATAACTATATATATATATATATATATATATATATATATATATATATATATATATATATATATATATATATATATGGGTCTGCCTGATAACACCAACATGCCAAAACACCGACAACAAAATAACCGACACGAAAAAAACAACAAAAAAAAAGAAAGTTCAAAAACATGAAACTTCACATGCCCGACAAACCAAAATTCCAGCAATCAACAAAACAAATACCTTTCCTGAAAAACACACACACAACACAAGCACACCAAAAACCTTACAAACCTACACTAAACCTTACATACACAACTATCTATGCACTAACCTTAACCCAAACCCTAACCTAAGGTCTGTCACTATTGCACACTTACCTTACCAGCACCCTAACCCTAACTCACTTAATCCGCCCCTTACCCGTAACTCTGTCACTATCACACACTTACCTTACCTGCACCCTAACCCTAACTCACTTAATCTGCCCCTAACCCTCAAGTTCATCAATATCGCACACATACCTTACCCGCACCCTAACCCTAACTCACTTAACCTTCCCCTAAACCTAAAGTCCGTCACTATCGCACACTTACCTGACCCGCACCCTACCCTAATGTCCATCATTATCACACACTTACCTTACCCGCACCCTAACCCTAACGTCCGTCCCTATCGCACACTTACCTTAACATGTTGGTGTTCTCAGCGTCGTGGATTCTTAAATGTCAGTCTTCTCCATTGTCAATCTTCTGGTGTCGGTGTTCTCATCGGTGGCATTGTGCACTGTCGGCGTTTTCAGGTAGACCCATATATATATATATATATATATATATATAAATATATATATATATATATATATATATATATATATATATAAATATATATATATATATATATATATATATATATATAAATAAATACACACACACACACACACACACACACACACACATACACAGTGGATATAAAAAGTGTACACACCCCTGTTAAAATGCCAGGTTTTTGTGATATAAAAAAATGAGACCACAATAAATCATTCAAAACTTTTCCACCTTTAATGTGACCTATAAGCTGTACAATTCAATTGAAAAACAAACAAATCTGTTAGGGGAAAAAATATAAAAAAATAAAAAACATACAACAAGCTGTTTGTATAAGTGTGCTCACCCTTAAACTAATACTTTGCTGAAGTACCTTTTGATTTAATTACAGCATTCAGTCTTCTTGGGTAGGAGTCTATCAGTATGGCACATCTTCACTTGGCAATATTTGCCCACTCTCCCTTGCAAAAGCACTCCAAATGTGTCAGATTGTGAGGGCATCTCTTGTGCACAGCCTTCTTCAGGTCACCCCATAGATTTTCTATTGGATCTAGGTCTGGACTCTGGCTAGGCCATTCCAAAACTTTAATTTTCTTCTGGTAAAGCCATTCTTTTGTTGATTTGGATGTATGCTTGGAGTCATTGTTGCATTTAAAGGTGAAATTCCTCTTCATTTTCAGCTTTCTAGCAGATGCCTGAAGTTTTTTTGCCAAAAGTGACTGGTATTTGGAACTGTTCATAATTCCCTCCACCTTGACTAAAGCCCCAGTTCTAGCTGAAGAAAAGCAGCCCCAAAGCATAATACTGCCACCACCATGCTTCATTGTAGGGATGGTGTTCTTCTGGTGATGCAAAGTGTTGTTTTTGCACCAAATGTACCTTTTAGAATTGTGGCCAGAAAGTTCAGCCTTGGTTTCATCAGACCATAATACATTTTTCCACATGCTTTTGAGAGACTTGATTTATTGTTTTGCAAATTTTATCTGGGCCTGGATGTTTTTCTGTGTAAGAAAAGGCTTCCGTCTTGCAACCCTTCCCCATAGTCCAGACATATGGAGAAATATGGGAATTTGTTGTCACATATAGTACACAACCAGTACTTGCCAGAAATTCCTGCAGCTCCTTCAGTGTTGCTGTAGGTCTCTTGGCAGCCACCCTGACCAGTTTTCATCTTGTCTTTTCATCAATTTTGGAGGGACATCCAGTTCTTTACAACATCATTGTTGCCCCATATTTCCTTCACTTTTTGATCACTGTCTTCACTGTGTTCCATATTTTATCCAGTGCTATGGCGTTTGCTCTCTGTGAACCATGGCTTTTGCTGTAGCAGGCAAGTGAGTAAATGTCAGGAAAGTCCTACTAGGACAGCTGAACTTTATTTGGGGTTAATTAGAGTCTCTTTAATTGATAGCAGGTGTGTACCTAAGAAGACTGAATGCTGTAATTAAATCAAAAGGTGCTTCAACAAAGTATTAGTTTAAGGGTGTACACACTTATGCAACCAGCATATTGTATGTTTTTTATTTTTTTTAAATTTTTCCTCTAATAGATTTGTTTGTTTTTCAATTGAATTGTATAGGTTATAGGTCGCATTAAAGGCGGGAAAAGTTTTGAAATGATTTATTGTGGTTTAATTTTTTTTATATTACAAAATCCTGGCATTTTAACATGGGTGTGTACACTTTTTCTATCCACTGTATATATACTTTATGAGTATATTCCAAATTACCAAAGTATCAAAATGTTGAATAAAATAGCAAAAAGAATACTATTTTCTTTTGCGACCTTTAAACCTAAACCTGACTATAATATTGATATCTAAGTTTGAATAAATGTGGATAACTTTTCTTTAAGATAAGGTTTCACCCCTGCACCAGATTAGTAATGTATGCTAACATTAACCCTAACTCTAACCTTGCACCTTACCTTAAAAAAATCTTTTTTGTAACTCTACTACTAAACAAGACAGACTTCGACACACGCACAGCACGACATCTGTCGACCTTACATAATCCTTCCTCTAACCCTTACATACAAACACTCACATTAACTCCAAATCTATCACCTTACCCACATCCTTCTCCAACCCTAACCTAAAAGCACTCATACACACCCACCCACTTACCTGTTTTGACAAAATGGATGTTCTCAAAAAAAACAAAACAAAAAACAGCATCTCATTCTGTTGAATAAAATGAATGTTCAGCAAACTGAACTGCACCCATAATACAAACACACACACATACACACACGCACATATATATATATATATATATATATATATATATAGGGAGAGAGAGAGAGGAGTGTTTGTGTATGTTGAATACATCCATCATCAACCCGCTAAATATCAATGTCTTTATGTCACACCTGCATTTGTCAACAAACAACTACACTTACGTCAAGAAACAGCCTCAACACATACAAAATTTTTTTTTTTTTGCAGGGAGGCTAATTATATACATTAGATCACATAATCATGGTGTAATGGCATATTTTCCAACCTTGGGAATTGTTCAGTTTCTGACACCTGTCAACCAGCTGTTTAGTCCATCATAAAAGGTTGACTAAACAGCTGCTGTCCAGACACACACTCAACCAATGCAATGGAACCTATATATATATATATATATATATATATATATATATATATATATATATATATACTGTGTGTGTGTGTGTGTGTGTGTATATATATATATATATATATATATATATATACATATATATATGTGTGTGTGTGTGTGTATGTGTATATCTATCTATATATATATATATATATATATATATATATATATATATATATGTATACACACACACACACACACACATACACACATATGCATATATATGGAATTGGATTTGCAATCTCAGGGGTGAAGCAGTTCATTAATAAAACTATGGGTTATACAATCCCACAAGAGTAAAAAAGGAGGTTTCCTTCTTGCAAAAATGAAGACAGATTTGTTTTTTTTATTTCAGTTTGTTTGTTTTTTCTAGCAGTGTTACAAAACATCTTTGTAGCAAACAATTAACAGTATCCAACCTTAACAATAGTAACTCATCAGTATGCCTATTTGATTAGTTTGGATGGGATGGGATTCTGTAAAAGAGTGTTTGGCAGAATGATAGTGACCCCTTTAAAAATTTCAAGAGAATCCACAGACTCTAAATGGGTAATCTTTAAAAAGTAGAGGCTGAAAGGCAAGGGTGAGATATGATTTACTTTCTTGGATTCAAACTTCCTTAAAAGGTTGTGGTATAAAACACAGGAAAGAAATCAATAAGGTGTGCAAAAATATTAGGTATTGTTGTACCTTGTGGAAGACAACAAGAACTAAGCAGTTGTTGGTTCAGAAGAATCTGCAGCTTTTCCAATTGGTAGGGGTTAGGGAATGGGCAAACTAGGGGGGCTAAGATGTCTTTACATGCCATAAAATTTTAGGTTGCAATGTACTGGCATTTGTGAATAACTTCATAATATGCCAACACAAATAATTATTTCACAGTGTATCAGACAGTAAAAAAGTGACCTTTGCTATGTTTATGTATTTATATAAATAAAATTAAATAACATTTGTTGGCCAACTTAGCACACTGACAACCTCATGCAGCAGGCGACTGGAGTAGCAATAGGGTCTATAGCAAACTGCTGACTGTTGTGTACATATTTACAGTGATGGTCTGGGGAAAATACCTATAATTCAGCATAATAGTAAATATCCTATAAATAACATTTAACACACAAGGTGGATAATACATAATTACCAGTGAGGGAAACAAAACATCTACTGCAATAATTAATAGGAAGGTATATTGTATAAGACTATAAAGCTTTCACAGAAAGACTATAAAAGCATTAAATGATCACTGCACAGCAACAATTAAGTGGAATGCATAGTTATTAAACACATGTGACTATGTATAAACTCTGGAAGTTTCATAGCATTTGTGAAGCATTGTGCAAAAAGTTGCTATGCACAATACTGGAAGAACATTGTCTTGCATTAATACAACTAAATGCAATACAGGAAATAGCTTTGCCTTAGCGTTAAAAGTTGTTGTTGTTGTGTCTTTCGGCTTTTCCCGGTTAGGGGTCGTCACAGCGGAACTCGTCCGGTCCGCTAATGATTGGCAGTTGATTTTTACGTGCCGAGTGGCCAGCCCTGACACACAACCTTGAACAAAGGTACGCCCATTCATGCATGTCTCCATGCAGAAGACACTCTAACTGAGAGTCGAACTGGTCAGCGTCTTAGTGAGGCGACAATGCTACCGCAGCACCACCACCACGGATTTTGCCTTAACGTTAAAAGTAGTGTCATATTGAAACTGCTGGTAGGGCTAAAAAGAATAATGGCTTAGAAAGAAAGGACTTGAGTTTGACAGGATTAAGTTGACTGTGTCAGTGAACCAATTGGTAAAGAAGTAGGAAAGTAGATTACTTACAACTATGTTGAGTACCTAAGTAAAATAATAGATAAAGAAGTAGATAAGTACTTTATTTACAGCTATACGATCAGGTTATGATACATGGAATGTAAGTCGGACGGAGAATGGTATTGAAGAAAGGTAGAGAAGTCAGAAGGATCTGGAAAGGGTAGAGGGTGATATTGACCAGGGCAGGAGTCTTATGTTAAAGGTAGGAAGTACACAGGACTATGTACAAACTCAAGAAGTAGGCATCAAATGAGTCTGCACTGTATATAGAGTTAGGTAGAGGGAAGTCTAGGAAGGACCAATGGCAGGCTTTCATTGGTGTTGGAATTGTAATAGTGCATCAACTTGTTTGTTATAAGTCCTGGAAATGACCAATAATGGAGCTTTGATTTCTTGCTAGCATCTACATTTTACTAGAGGTATTAGTAAAGGATAATTAATCTTGTAGAACATTGTATGGACTAGAGGTAATTGTGAGGCATTGATCTTGCTTCTGGCCTCCAGTCATACTATAACTATTTTGTTAAAGCAATAGTGTGTCATATATGGAGAGTATGAGGTAAAATGAGTGGCAACCATTTAAAATGTCAGGACTTATTTTATTGAGTCCTATAATACTGAGATTGAATCGCCAAAATAACAAACTTAAATATACTAAGTCCAACTTGGCCAGTTGTTAAAATATTTCCTTTTCTCTGAAGTATGGCAGTCTCAGAGTAAGTATATATAAGTTTTGGGGGGGGGGCTTGCTCACACATTAGGGGCATGGAGGGCTTGCCCACCCTGCAAAAAAGATGTTTTACAGAGAACAATGTCCTACATTTATTCTTCTCCTTCGTTTGAGACCTTGTATACAGTCATGTCAGCACTCAGAGTTACAAATGCCAACATTTCAAAAGATAGCCAAAATGAGTAATGTGTGATAAACTTAGATTGTTCAGTATCTGCACTCTTCCTGCATGGTAGTTAGTTTTTGATTATGCCATTTTGCACTGTTTGATAAATGGGAAGTTGCCCCATTACAGTATTATCATAGTCATTAGGCTGAACATACAAAATCATAGCCTTGGCTTCAGTTGCACTGAGTCTAACAACCACTTTAAGGTTGACGGTGGCTTTGTTTACATAGTAGGAAGGTAATGAGTTGAGTAAATTTTTGATGACTCAGTATACTGTGCAAGTGTTGATGACTCCACATACTGTACTGGTTTGGTGGTCTTTTAGCTGCTGATCATGCACCCTGTGATTAATGTGGAGAGGGTCAGGACATATCCTTGTGGTATCCCAAAGGGTATTTGCCAGAAAGAGGATAGGCTATTTCTACTTTATAGACAGTGAGTGCTTGATGGCATAAATTTAGAACTAGTTACGTTTAACTACCCCTGTATCACAAGCAGAGAATCTGTATGGTAGAAACAATCAGGTACAATATTATTGTGTTTAAAGAAATCTAGTTAGAGTACACTGTGAGGAGACACCCATTAATGCTCAGTCAGGGAGACTGCCATTGATTTCATTGCATTTGATGGGTGGGAGCCATGCTGATTGAAGGAAACACATGGTCCAGATATAACATTATTTGTCAGTGAGCTACCTTTTCAATGAGGTTAGTGCATGGACCTAACAAAACAATTATATTATAATTTCTAAGGACCTTGCTGAACTTCCTTTACGGATTAGAACTATAAAGGACATTTCCATAGTTGCAAGGTCAGTTTTCCATATAGATTTTGATTTATAAGATGTGTAACTGTATTATAAATAGCACACATGGATTACTAGAATGATTATAGATGGAGGTTGTCTGCTTCAAAAGATGAAGTTGATTTGATCCACAAAAGCAATTTCAGAATTTAAGATTATGACACTGGCTGGAAAATAATAGTCAATGGTTTGCTTTTCTCAGCAATATTTCTTATAGGGCGATTCTGGGTAAATCTAAGGATGCAGTTACCAAACATGTACAGAAGTCATCAGCTGTTTAATAACCTGATTTGTCAGAAAATGGGATGGAACTGGTTTCAGCTGTTTTATTGAGTAGCTGGTTGAAGGTCTAGCAAATATGGTCAAATACAACAAAAATAGTTTAAAATTTGGCCAGAAGCAATTTTCCTCACAGAGGATGTTTTTGTCTTCCACACCACCCATGCAGGGACAGTGGTCCCTGCACCCCTGCTGCATATTGTAATCAACCTGAGAATGGTTGCAGTTCAGTAGTAGGAAAAGACCCCAATGCAGTAACTCCATCTGTACATTAAACGTTTAGCCAGTAGGCCAGTTTTAGATGTTGGCTGGAATATATTTGACTGCATACTGTAGTCTTGCTGGTTGATACATTTTCCAGACAAGCTCTGGGAAGTTCATAGTTATGTCAATGCACATCAGTTAATAATTATTTCTTGGCTCACTTCCAGCATTTTTGTGGTAGTTTACATGATTGAATTTAACATGTTTTAGAAATCAGATGTATCCATTGCATCTTAAAATTGCAAGACCACGGTGCAGTTGCACTATCATTTGTAAGAATAGTAAGAGAAACATCTTTAGCAAATCATACAGAACAACCTGGAATTACCTTTCCTAGGAAGTAAAGAATGAACAAAATTATATCAGAGGTTGGTCTAAACTGCTGCAGCAATTAACACCATGAATGTTTGTGTTTTAAAGAATCAGGTAAATAATCAGAGGTTTTCCATGTACATGTTATGAATATATAATGTGCGCACTAGTATCGGTTACCTCAGTCTACTTAATGTATTCACTTGTCTTTGAACTATTACAAATTCCACAACAAAGCAATGATTTCTGTTTGTATTAATTCCCCACTAAATGCATTCATCATTTTACCCCAATCTTATTTGCTTAAACATTATAATAATAAATTGCTTTATTATTATTATTGATAAACATTTGCTAAAGTTCAGTACTTTTAATCTTGTATATTTAAACTCTAGTGTTAAAATAAGGTATTTTATTGTTGTTTAATTTATATAACAGTCTGTAGACGTTTTGGATCCTTTGGCCAAGCTAGTGCTGAAAAGGGTCCATAGACCAATCCATATGCCCAACTAATGAACAAACAAGATGTTGCTCCTCCGTTTTCTTTTCATAGTAATGTAATCACTGTATGCTGCTGCACCATTAATTGTTTTATATGTGGCACAGTCCATGGATGGCTACATACTTCCTGTCTTGATTTATACGGATCAGCCAATTTTGGATGTCAATAAAAGTGTTTTTCTTATACAGTAGGTATCATCCTTGAATGAAATTTTAAGTAGTGGGTTCTATTTTGCTTGCATTAGCAATGAACTTTGAGGGAAGAGAGCTTCTGCCAGAGAAGAGTCTTGCAACACATGTTGTTTTACCCCAATGGCAGTCATAGCCACTTACGCTTTCAGGTATATATTACCAGAAGTTCAAACAATCTGTGCTTTGTGAGTACTCAGGCTATTGTTTTTGAAGTTCCAGTGCACTTATTAGTCTTGTGAGAAGAGAAATATGTTTTGGTAAGCCATATAAGCTTTTGGTGCTCTTCTGATTATCCAGACTGTGTGCTTTCTATGGCATGGTAAAATCATCCCAAATGAGTATGTTGCTAAACACATTGCGACAAATTAGTTAAAAATGATTTCCATCTCTCTGCTTTCAAACATTTATGGATGGTACAAGTTGGAAACACTCCGATTTGTATCATTACCTAAGAGTAGCTCGGTATGGGATCAGTATGTTCCTTGGTTGAAGATGGATGGCAGTCAAATAGTTCAACACAAACAGTTTTTGCTACAAGCTATACCACTTGCCCTTATGTGGAAAAAAAATGACTCTAAGACTGGTGTAGTTAAGCAGTAGTTAGCTATATGGGTTTTAGCCAGGTCTCAGGTACACACAAGATATGTCATGTGAACCTTTCCAGCTACGTCTAGATCTGCTGGTTCATGGACTGGATGAATATCACCATATCTCAATACACAGATAGTATCTGGCTGTATTAGCTTTATTTTCTGTTGTTCACATATATATGAAATGATGAAAAATATGTATTTATTTGTCAGTTTTCCACTTTCTGTTTTAGTGATGATCTCCAACTTCTACAAAGCTGTTTCATCCAAATAAGTGTGATGTAATGAGCTGTATCCTTAAGTCATCCACCCATGGTAACTATCATATAGACAACACACACCCCTTAGAGTTGACCCAGTAGTCAGGGACTTAGGGACACACATAGATAGTAATCTAGCCGTTGACCATCACGTGTCTATAGCAGTGAGGAAATCATTCTATGTTGCGCAACTATAAACAAAGGTATGGCATCTAAGTCCAAGGAAGTCATTGTTCCACAGTATTCGGCATTCATCAGATCTTTCAAAGAGTACAATGCCCCTTCTTTGGTATGTACCTAACCAGGCATATCCCACAACTGGAACATCCACAGAGGTTCCTCACTAAAAGAATACAGGGCTTAAGTAAAATGTACTGTGCAGACCACCTCAAGGCTCTGTCCCTGTATTCTGTATCCTACATGCTTTTGAGGGGAGATCTATGCTTGACATACAGGGCATTGTCAGACCCCACTCTGATGGACCTCCTGCATATCTGCAAAGCAAACAACACCAGAATTACCAATTCTAAGGACTTGAACCTTGCCTGTGATATAAATAGGACCTGCTGGAGACAGATATGTATCCCAGAGATTACTCCATCTCTGGAACAGGCTTCCCATCCATGTAAAGAAGAGTTCCTCTCTAACCCAATCCAAGTGCAACTTGGACAATTGGATGGGGAACAGGAAATTCATCCCTGGTTTGGGACCTATGTCTCTAATGGACACAGGCAACCTGTAAATGGTTCATCTCCCAGGCCCCTGCATGTAAATGTTTCATTTCCCAAACCCTTGCTTGCACTCATCAAGGATATCAGAACTTGTCAGAGATTTGCGATGCATGGCTAGACTTAAAATGGCCATTGTGGTCATTAGCCTAGCAAATGCCTATGAACCTTTAAATACAGGTTTTTATTGGATTGTCTGGAAAACTTTTGCCGAGACACGAGATGGGCTATTAGTTAGTAGGTCTCCATTCAAAAAAATTCCTAATAGAAGTAGTGGGAATAGGTAGCACTGCCAGATTCTTGTAGCATTTGTGGAGGATGTAATGAGGTCATAACTGGGAATTATAAAGGACAGACAAACTATGAATGTGGGAGAGGCAGGGGTTGGAAGAGTGAAATAAACAGTGTGCCATTTTCTACGGAGAAGACAAACAGTAAAGATTGTTTTTTGGAGGTAAAGCCTTACAGTAGCACATAGGGGTAAAGTCCAGACTATAACTCAGATAATGTAAGAATGGATAATGGAACTCAGGAGGGCGATAGTGAATGGTTGATACAAGCTTGTCCAACCTGGGAGATGGGATACTGCCAGGCTTGCCAAGATAGTGGCTCCTAGCAAAAGGTGAGACAGTACATCAAAAATACAGCATCAGCTGCATGTAAGGAGAATGCAGTTACCAAGCATTGTAGCTGGAGTGTCATATGCAAAGAGGCACATGTGTGCTATATGTGCAGGCATTTCAATACCTGCTTCTGTTGGACATGCAGCAAGGCAGTTGCAATGACATAATTGATTAGGGACCTAATCAGAAAACTCTCATGGTTGCCTGAATGAAGATGCCTGTGAAAGAAGAAACTGGTGGTCAGCAGGTAAATTGGAGAAAAATTACCAAAGAAATAACACCCATAAATACATGAAAATATACTTGGAGGCTCTTAATAAAAATCTGCAAAAGCAACAGAGACCTCCAAAGCAGACATCCAAGCAACCTCCACACCCCATCACAAACCATGAAACACATACTTCACATAATCAGTGTGCCACGCAATCACAGCCCTTAAGGCAAAATAACATACCCAGCACACTAGTAATAGGTGACTCTGTAGTCAGACACACTGATGTCCCACGAACTAGGCTGGACAAGGAGGAGGTTACAGTTAGCTGCCTGTTGGGCACCAGGATCCACCAAATAACACAAGCACTCAGGTTGCTCCAGAACAAGTACAAATACGACTCTGTCATGGAGAGAAGAGAGGAGGATCTGAGTCAGTGTTCTAGCAACTTGTTAAAAAACATAATTAAATTAGTTTGTTGGCTGGTAGGTCTTTATAAGAAAACAGTTGTAGTAATATCAGTTAAAATAGTGAAAATAGTGTGTAAAAATGGCTATCACATTACATTAGGTGATATTTTACTTGAAGGCCTCACCTTTCGTTTCGTGCAGAAGTGGGAGTGTCGCGAATTGATTGATGACCAGGTCTGCATATGTAATGAGCCATGATCGACATGGCATGCTAATCTGCTGTTGAGATCGCCATGCGCGCGCTAACGCAATAAAAGTATGCGTCAAACATACCACCCCAAAAAATGAAACCCCAAAAGTGGAAGCATATCAGTAACAGCATAATCCCGTATGCGTACTAATGCAATAAAAGTATGCATCAAACATACCACACCAAAAAATGAAAAATGTGTTAGCAATCAAGCACGGAGATCTTCTACTTAAAAAACAAATTAATTAACCCACCGACTTCACTTAATAGTGGTGGAGTGTTATTATTTTGCTTTTACTTTGAAATAGAATTAGGACACTGCTCCCTAGTCCATGTCTAGACATCATACTGGGTAACAAACTTCAGGTCTGATTTTTCAAAGATCACTTTCATATATTGCTTTTTTTCACCCGATAAAATGTAAACTTCTTACAGGTGGCTTTTTTAGATATATATGAAATATGCAGCAATCGAAAAATAGGGATTATTTTTGTGTGTCCCTATGTTTTTAGACTGAAGTTTTGTAATTGTAATCACTGGGCTGCCTCAACAGATATCACCGATGTTTGGACATTTGATAAGGTAAGTAGAAAATTACTGATTATTGTAATAGATTTATTTCCTGTCCGTATGTGTGTAGAGTGCAGGGTTTCAGTTTTAATTATTGAATTATTCTTTTTTTAATATGTTATATTTATTACTGATGTGGATAATGTTTTATTGTTTTATTACATGTCAATAAGTGTATTTAGTGAAGGGCTTCATTTTTAATAATGAATTGTAGTGGTTATCAGTGAGCTTGTTTTATTTTTTTTTACATTACATTCTACATTTGTAAGGAATGATGCATATTCATTAATGAAATATCACAGGGGTGGGTTTTGGGTGGGGCTTGCTACTGCACATCTGGTGAGGCCTTCAAGTAAAATATTGCCCAACATTCATCATCATCTTTCCGCTGTATTGCTGGTTATTAACAATGCAAACAGTGTATGTTGTGAATCATACTCTCTCTTCATTGGATAAAATGGAACTTCATAAAGAGATCTAGAAAATTAAGACTGTATTATGCCTAGCAAATAACCTAGTATTACAAGAAATTCTGTATCATACTGCTAGTGTTTAATCAACTGTTTTACTTAGAGTCTAAGTAGCTTATGCGTAGTATTAAACAAAAGTCCCCTGGTAAAGTAAATACCCCTTAGCTACGAATAATATGAAAAGTCACAAAACGTATAGGAAAAGAGCTATGGGGTAACCACGGAATGAATCTCTCCTAACATAGGAGAGAATATAGCATACAATCCATTCAAGTAATAATCCAAGCTCTGTTGTAGAGGATTAATCCAAAAGACGTTGTAGTAAAAAACTGGTTTATTAAACGTGTACAGGTTAGCGCTTTCACAAATGCTTCATCAGACCGTTATTTTTAAACCCCATAGCTCTTTTCCTATACGTTTTGTGACTTTTCAGCTTATATGTAGTAGTTAGATATGTATCAAACAGGAAAATATCTGAAGTGTGATATAACTCAGAAATCAAAGTAACATTAAGGTTGTGAAGGCAACCATACAGCAGGACAGTATGGCAGAACTATTTAATGACTTGTTAATGCTAACTAGATAATCTTTTCAACAACAGAATACTGCATTCAAAAATTACATAATCCATTGTATTAGTAAAAACGTCTTGTCTGGTAGGTAACTTCTGCCCAACATTTTGTTCTTTCCTTCTTGTTTTATTTCTATCTGCTCCCTTACCTCCTTCTGCTGATATTTGCCCAGTCTGTTCACTCCTTTCTCCTTCATTGTCCCCTCTCTGATCCAGGACGAACAAGAAACAAGATGTCCAGCAGAATTACTATGTGACCCTGTGGGTGGATCCTTGCACTATAGGGATAGAATGACTTTATGGTCTGTGACATCTAAGACATGCCCTTCTATTAAAAAGAGGCAAGAGCTGTGGGTGGGCATCATATACATGGCCAGAGGTAAAGATTTTTTTAGCATATAGGAAGGGGAATCCTTAACAAGGCAGATGGAACATAACAAGATATAAAACACTGCCCATGACATTAGTTCACTCATTCTACTCAGCTATCACAGTGGTAGCCTGCCCACAACCAAGAAGATGCATCCCATTTTCCACCAGGGCTCACACTGATTGCACATAAACTCTGCCTTTACCCTGTAATGAACAAGCTGATGTACACCATTCTTTCCCACTCCCGCCCCCACTTGGCTTATCTAGTGCCTGGGCTGCTAAGTGAACTCAGGTCATGTTCATTGAAGACAGGGCTCCATTTCTCTATGCCACAGAGTCGGTCCAGACCAACATTTCCTAAGGCTATGATATACTGTTTGAAATTTTAAATACTTTTTCATTATGCGGCTCCAGTCTGAAATCACTGAATCAAAGAAAATACAAGGAAATGGCTATTTATGCCTTATCAGTATCCCTCTTAGACTGAACCTAATTTTTCAAGGAGCAACATGTCAGCCATATCAGGCTGACTGTATGGATACTCTCCCAGTTGTTTAACTCCCTTTTGAAAGAAGAAAGTATGTCACAGTGTTTAATTTGGAGTTGAGGTTTGTTCCAGAGCAGGGGTAAATATTATGTGATAAATCATGTTTTTATCTATGTCATATTGTCATTTGAACTATGTATATTTGTGTGTATTTATAATACTGTGCTTGTTACTCTGGACATTACTAGGCGGGATTTATTTTTTATTTTCTTTCCTTGTTAACCAGTACAGTGAGAGCCATTTTCAGATACTTTCCTGTGGTGAGACAGCCCAAACTTGTTAGGTTAAATGGTAGATGGACAAATCTACTGGAATTCACCAAAACTGTCAAATGTCGATTTTGCGAATGTTGACAAGTTAAAATTGATAATCTCGATGTTGTGACTTAAATTACATGCTCAGACAATAACCTTGAAACACGAAAACTCTAAAACAGTGTTTTCTGCAGGAGGAAGCCCTGTGCACCCCCAAACCCTCTGCTAATTATATATTCTAACTCCAAGATTGCACAATCCCCAGAGAAAGGGAGTATTCAGTAACTTGGGATTGTCAATCTCGCACACTTGTTGACCATCTGTTTTGTCGACCAAAGTATATTGACAAAACAAGTGTCGACCACATATATATCCGTATATGGGTCTACTTTACATTACCGAAACGACACTTCACCGACACACAAAACACCAACCCCAAATAACCGAAACCACACAACACCGACAACTCACAAAACCGAACACAATTACACCGACAGAAACAACGTAAACTACACATGACACACAATGACATATCCACTAACCCTAACCCAAACCCTAACCCTAAGGTCTGACACTACCGCACAGTTACCCTACCCACACCTTAACCCTAACTCACTTAACCCACCCTTACACCTAAAGACTGTCACTATCGCACACTTAACCTACCTGCACCCTAACCCTAACTCACTTAACCCACCCTAAAACATAAAGCCCGTCACTATTACACACTCACCCTACCCGCACTCTAAACCTAACTCACTTAACCCGTCCCTAAACTACAGTCTGTCACTATCACACACTTACCTTACCCGAACCCTAACTCCGACACTACCACACACTCACCTTTCCCACACCCTAACCCAAAATCCCACAATATCGCACACTTACCTGACCGCTCCTAACTCCGTCACTATCGCACACTTACCGAGTCGCGCTCACACGTTACCCTTGTCGGTCTTTCGGCTGTCGGCAAATCACCTTTTCGATCAACTTGCTTGTCGGTCGTTTCGTCTCGGTCTTCTGCGTGTCGGTGAAGTGTCGTTTCGGTAATGTAAAGGGGACCCCCGTATATATGTATGGGTCCACTTTGACCTATTGAATTTACACTTTAGTGAAACTTTATCCAAAAATGCAATTCTGAGAAACTGCAGTTCACCGAATAATTAAACAAATTAAAACAAATGCACTAAACTGACTTATGCTTGAGGCAAGCCCCCCCCCCAACAAACCCGCTACTAATATATACTAACTGTGAGATCACACTACAGTGGAGAAAAGGGAATATTTCTTTAGCCCCACTGTACCGCAGTCTACAACAACAACCTCTGTGAACTGTAATTTTGCAAAAGTGTTTTTCGGATAAATGCACTTTCACGAAACTGGACTCGCATAATTAAGTTTTGAGAAAGTGTAAATTCAATGGGTCAAAGTAGACCCATAAATATATATATATATGTATGTATATGTGTGTGTGTGTGTGTGTGTGTGTGTGTGTGTATGTGTGTGTATATTATATTCCCTACCCCACACTTATGCCACATTCCTATACTCTCATTTTATATTTACCCTATACTTCTTATATTCTTATCTCCCATATTAACCTTGACCCCTTCTGCCATATCATTGTAACAATTATTTTATCAACTTTGTACCTCCACATCACTTTATCCCAAACTCTTCTTCACATCTACCATCCTCAATTCTTACCTTACATATCTTACCCTAAACCCATATCTTAATACTCAACCTGCTCTTTACCCTTAAAATGATACTTCCTTCTCTGCTGATTACCAGCATCTTACTTCTATCGCATATCACTTCCTACCATACCAACCTAATAACTAGCAAATGCTCACCTACTATAGAGCATAGATACTATCAAACCTCTGAAAAAAGCTACCATAACATTACCCCTGAAATTTATACTACCATCTTCTATCTCTACCTCAAACATAAAATACTTCATTTCCACCTTACGAAAAACAAATTAAAAAATCCTCTTCTTACAACAAAGAATTACATTACCTATTACTTTCAAACCTTAATAATCTCTGTGTGGTGATATTTACCCCAGTTCTGGTCCTCCAACTACCACCCATATCTCCACCCCCAAATTCAGTACACCCCCTCCACCACATCCCGACACCAATGTCTCCACTATTTACATCCACCTCCTCCATCCTATCTTACCTCCAAGTCATAATCAAAAAGTTTGAGTCTTTTTATAGTAAAGCTATGTACCCCGTGTACCAAAATCATTGAACTTCATACCTGGATTTCACAAAACACTCTCAATATAGTGGCCATTATGGAAACCTGTCTGAATCACAACATAAAATATTTTGAAATTCTCCTCCAAGGCTATAATATTGCCCAGTTTGACAAACACAAAAATAAAAGAGGAGGAGTAGCCCTCTTGTACTCAGACTTCCATGTTACACCAACTCCATTCCAAAATTCCACAATGCAGAAAGACTAAGTTTTTCCTTATTTAAGTTTAGAAAGGAAATATTTATATTATAAGAATATACATTCCCCCAGATAACAACATGCCCATACCTGAACTTATAGTCTCTTGGCTCTGTAATGCAGTCCCCAATGAAACTATAGTTATTTGTGATGTAAACATTAACTGGCAGGACCTAACTTCAGCCTGCCCATCCCATAGCATAATCCTATATGGATTCTGCCAACTCATAAAGACCCCACAAAACCAAGAATGGCAGCATACTCAACTGGATGCTAGTGTATAGTCCCACTAAATAAACTTCAGCTGACACACTCCCAAATGCACTCAGTGGTCACATTCCTCCCCACACCAATAGAATTATTTTACATGAGGTTAGAAACCATAATATCAAATCAACTTGAAACCTAGCCAATTATGACCAAGTGTCTTTCCCTTTAGATGAAGCTGCCCAGTACTTTAACATACTATTCCTACATTCCCTCATTAGTATAGATCCAGTTAAAAAAAAAAAAAGTTGTCCATGGCTATCGAAAATATGAAAAAAAAATCTGATGAAAAACAGAGACAAAGCATGGAAACAATTGCTCAAGTACAAAACAGTTATTTATCTCCAAACTTACAGAAGACTTCATAACCAGTTGAAACAACAAGACATCATGGACAAAAAAAGAACAATATATTCACCTCCAAAACCAACATAAGCATACCTCACAAAAATTATGGTGTTCTATTACAGCATCTCTGCATCCCAGTACCGAAAAAGACCCTACTCCATCTCTGGACAGCCCCCATCTCCAAACCGCAAACATTGTTAATAAATATGTCATTGATAGCACATCCTCCATAACTTTAAAATCATCCCCTTCAATATACCCACACTCCAACCATCCTCCAGTCACACTGAAAACTCTGCTCATCAGCCTTCCTTCTCCAAATCCTCTCTAATCACCACAGAAAGTGACACTGCCCTAACCACCAACATAGACTCTAGACTAAACCTCTCCCTAAACCTAGTCTCCATCTCTACTATAAAGAGTTTGCTCCTAAAACAAAAACCCTGTACTATGTCTGCCAATAATTTCCCACCAGAATACTTTAAACAAGCTGCAGAGTCCATAGCCTATTCTGTCAGTATCTTAGTCAAAAGATCCATCATAGAATCTTATGTTCTGTTTCTCTGGAAAATTATCTTCCCACTTCATAAAGGCAGGAACTCCTCAGAAGCCTATAACTTCCAACTCATTGCCATTCTTACTCTACTCTCCAAAATACAACAGAAATTAATACACAGATATTTTGTTCATTACATCGTCCACGATGACCTCCTAACTTCCACCCAGCATGGTTTCTGAACAGCCCATAGCACTACTTTCGCTTTTACATATACAATAAATAGAGCCAAAAACAAAAGACAGGTAGTCTCTGCAGTATTTCTTGACTTCTCCAAGGCTTTTGATACTGTTGTCCACCCCAAACTTCTACAACTGTCTTTCATCGGTCTATACCCTATCACACTCAATTGGTCTCCTCGCTATCTGTCTAACAGACAGCAGTCTGTATAATGGCAAAATACTCTGTCCCCTACTTGCCCAATACAACCGAGTCCCACAAGGCTGCATTCTTGGACCCTCCTTTTTAATCTTTATCAATAATATTCATTCCTCCTCTGGTGAAGCTTCTCATGAACAATAGTCCAATGACTCAATACTTATTTGCACCTTCAATAATATCAACCATCTACAAAATATTATTCAAAAAGCCTTCACTTCAGTTGACACCTGGATTAACAATATCCAACTCCTCCTTCTCAACCAAAAACAAACTTCTATTTTTCTATTCACAATCTCTTTAATAATAATAATAATAATAATAATACATCCAACTTCAATTTTTTTTCACTAGATAGCATAGAAATAGAGATTCAAAGATTCAAAGATTCAAAGTAAACTTTATTGTCATTCAGGATCACACACGTGTAGCCTAAATGAAATCCTGTGTATCAACTCCTTCTTGAGATTACATACAGAAAGTAAAACAACACATACAAGTAAAAGAATGACATGGCTAACATATATAATCCTACTCCCAGTACCTGTACAAAAGAGCAGAAAAAAAAAATCAATACTTAAATGCAGAATAAGTATACCATCCCCTAAGTTATAATAACTGTCCCATTTAAATAAAAGACACATTACATATTGCACCTTGCCTAAGTTGTCTGTCTAATATTGCACTTGATAGAGAAAATAAAAATAAATATTGCACTTACTTGGAAATTGTGAGGTATGAATTATACAACAGACTACAGATGTTTGTGAAAAGAAAAAAAAGAAAGAACTGACTTAGTTAATGTCCAGTTCTCTCGGACTTATGCCTGAGTTCAGACGTCTGTTCACAGTTAGATAGAAACTGTTGTTGAATCTGGTAGTCCTGCAGCGGATGCTGTGATATCTTCTACCTGATGCCAGATGGTTAAACAGTTCACACACTGGATGTGTGGTATCTGAGATTATTTTGGTGGCCCCTCTGATGCTTCTTGCAGAGTAAAGTTGTCGTAATGATGGAAGACTGGTATCTTTTACTTTCTCTGCAACCTTCACCACTTTCTGTACTGCCTTCTTTTCTTTACCTGTACAACTACCAAACCAAACTGTGAAGTTGCTGGTAAGGATATTCTCAATAGCAGCTCTGTAGAAGGTGGAGAGCATATGAGCTGGGAGCTTAGCTTTCTTCAGCCTTCTTAAAAAGTGAAAGCATTGGTGTACTTTCTTAAACAACTGGCTAGTGTTACTTGACCATGACAGATCCTCTGATATGTGTACTGCAAGGAATTTTGTACACTTAACCCTCTGTATACTCTCACCATTGATCATGAGCGGTGGGTGTTTTGTTTTCTTTTTCCTGAAGTCAATGATCTCTTTTGTCTTGCTTACATTCAGGTTAAGGTTGTTCCCCTCACAACAGCTGATCAGAGATGCCACTTCCTCTCTGTATGCTCTTTCATCCTCCTTTGTGATGAGCCCCATGACCATGGTATCATCAGCAATTCTGATGATATGGTTGGACTAAGACTTGTGCTTTGCATAATAGTCGTGGGTCAAGATCATGAATAATATTGGACTAAAAATACATCCCTGTGGAACCATGGTATTAATCTTGATACACTTTGATGTGTTCTTACCTGAACTCACTCTCTGTGGCCTCTCAATCAGAAGTCCAGGATCCAATTACAGAAATGTTTACTGTCTCCTATGTATGCCAGTTTTTCTATCAGCTGCACTGGTACCACCATATTAAATGCTGAATTGAAATATATGAAAAGCATCCTCACATAGCTGTCATTGCCCTCAAGATTTTCAAGAGAGCTGTGTAGCGCTAATGAAATGGCATCCATCGTGGATCTGTTGGCAGTGTAAGCAAACTGTAGAGGGTCAAAATCAGGAGGTAGGTTTGATGAAAAATGCCTGTTGATCAGTTGTTCAAAACATTTCATAAAAGTGGATGTTGGAGCAACTGGTCTGTAGTTGTTAAGGCTGGAGGGGGAGGTTTTCTTAGGCAATGGAATTATGACTGTTTCCTTGTAGCATGAGGGTACTTTCGCCATGGCAAGAGAGGTGTTAAATATCTCCATAAGTACTGTGCACAGTTGATCAGCACATCTTTTAAACACCTTGCCCATTAAGTTGTCTGGGCCAGAAGCCTTCCTGGGGTTCCCCTTCCATAGCTCTCTTTTCACCTCCTCTGTGCAGAGTTTGAGCACAGCATCCTTCTCATCAGTGGGTAGATTTAGTGCCAACTTGTTGTTTCTCTCTTCAAATCTTCCAAAGAAGGTATTCAAACTGTCCAGGAATTCAATGCTATCCTCACACTGTGATGACCTGATTCTGTAGTCTGTGATCTGTATGCCTTACCATAATCTCCTTGCATCTCTCATGTCATCAGAGTAGCTCTGCACCCCTCTGCCGTACTCCCTCTTTGCCTCCTTTACACACCTTCTCAAACTGTCTCTTGCTTCCCTTTGCCTACACAAAACTTCTTGGAATAATAATAGACTACAATTTCAAAATTGATTTTCATGTTCAGAATAACATAAAAAAACACCAAAAACTGGGTATGTATATAGATGCAAACATTTGCTATATACATCATCAAAAACCACCCTTGCCACAACATACCTACACCCTTTACTTCTTTATGGTGCACCCGTCATCAACAAACTTCAAACATCATTAAAATGTAAACTTGAAGTATGCTATAACAAAGTTGCTAGGTTTAGCATCAGTACACAATCTAATGCACATCACTGCTCATCTTGCTTTACTGTAAAATGGCTCAAACTTCCCCATCACCTCACTTACTTGTAGCTATCTGTGGCATATAACATAATTCATAAACCTGTAGCATGTCCAGCACTTAGCAAGATTATGCTAAATTACAGACAAAACAGCCCTCTACTCTCTGATGAACTGCTGCTCTCCGTTTACAAGTCAAACAAAGCTCCCAGCCAATGCCTTTACTCCTACTCAATTGTCAAAGTCTGGAATACCATTCCCTTACCCATCAGGACAATCACTAACCATTACACCTTCAAACATTTGCTAAAGGAATTTTTATTTAAGCCCTGGTTATGTTCTTGTTCCTCTTCTGGCTAAAAATTCTCACCCCACACCTCAGTTTAACCTCTCTCCTTGCACTACAATACTAATAACCTCTTCTACCTTTATTTTCATATCTCCCCATGTCTACTTTCATCCCCTCCTCTCTCCTTGCACTACAATACTAATAACGTCTCCTACCTTTATTTTTGTATCTCCCATCATCCCATGTCTACTTTCATCCCCTCCTCTTTCCTTGCACTACTATACTAATAACCTCTTCTACCTTTATTTTCATATCTCCCCATGTCTACTTTCATCCCCTCCTCTCTCCTTGCACTACAATACTAATAACCTCTTCTACCTTTATTTTCATATCTCCCATGTCTACTTTCATCCCCTCCTCTCTCCTTGCACTACAATACTAATAACCTCTTCTACCTTTATTTTCGTATCTCCCCATGTCTACTTTCATCCCCTCCTCTCTCCTTGCACTACAATACTAATAACCTCTTCTAACTTTATTTTTGTATTTCCCCATGTCTACTTTCATCCCCTCCTCTCTCCTTGCACTACAATACTAATAACCTCTTCTACCTTTATTTTCATATCTCCCATGTCTACTTTCATCCCCTCCTCTTTCCTTGCACTACAATACTAATAACCTCTTCTACCTTTATTTTTGTATCTCCCCATGTCTACTTTCATCCCCTCCTCTCTCCTTGCACTACAATACTAATAACCTCTTCTACCTTTATTTTCGTATCTCCCCATGTCTACTTTCATCCCCACCTCTCTCCTTGCACTACTATACTGATAACCTCTTCTACCTTTATTTTCATATCTCCCATGTCTACTTTCATCCCCTCCTCTCTCCTTGCACTACAATACTAATAACCTCTTCTACCTTTATTTTCGTATCTCCCCATGTCTACTTTCATCCCCTCCTCTCTCCTTGCACTACAATACTAATAAACCTCTTCTACCTTTATTTTCGTATCTCCCATCATCCCATGTCTACTTTCATCCCCTCCTCTCTCCTTGCACTACAATACTAATAACCTCTTCTACCTTTATTTTCGTATCTCCTCAAGTCTACTTTCATCCCCTCCTCTCTCCTTGCACTACAATACTAATAACCTCTTCTACCTTTATTTTCGTATCTCCCATGTCTACTTTCATCCCCTCCTCTCTCCTTGCACTACAATACTAATAACCTCTCCTACCTTTATTTTCATATCTCCCATGTCTACTTTCATCCCCTCCTCTCTCCTTGCACTACAATACTAATAACCTCTTCTACCTTTATTTTCGGATTCTAAAGCTAGCAGCCCATTTACCCCCTGGATTGAATAATTCTATCTCTATTAAGCCAATACTGTTAGATAGAGATTGATATTAGAGATATGGTGGCAAATCTATCATTTCTTTTTACTTTTCTCTCTATAAAATTCTCCTAATATTTCTATGCTCTATTAGTTATTTATGCTTTTTAGTTTTAGTTGTGTTTGTTCTATTTATTTCTAATTATATGACATTAATCAGTCATTGTTTGTACAGTTTTGATTTAAGGTTTGTCATTTAATACAGGAATCATGACAACAACATTTAAGCATATGTTGTACTAATATACATCATTTTGATGTTGTTTCCATTATTGTACATGTGCAATGTATATGTGATGATTTTTGTCATTCACAGGAATTTCACCATTTAAGCACATTTCTTCTTGCACTTAGCGCTAAATAGAATCTTCCGGTTCAGTGTGTTTTTATTCATGTGTTCTTTTCTTGGGTGCATTTATTAGATATAGTACATATTAAGCTGTGTTGTGCACTATGGTATTTGCGGTAGCTTTTGGTTGCACCTTTTGGTCTATGAATGAGTGTTTCTATGCTTGGATATACAGCCATGTTTTCTTCTTTGTTTCCTATATAGTTGTCATGTGATCTATAGGCAACAACTTGTCTGCCTAACAATGTGTTTACTTGCGACTTCGCTCTTGGTTCGTACTGCATTTAGATGCAGGTTGGGATTAGTCATCTGTGAAATCGTCCACTCTATTTGGTCGCTCTGTTGGATTTATGCAGCAGTGGACTGTTGGCAATAATTGGATCTTATTATGGTCTTCAGGATCTGCTACCAGGTATGGTTATTTATTAACAAGTCTGTTTATAGAGCGGATACCTTCGTTTGCTTCTTATGCATTTGATTGTTATTTGGTTTTCCGGTTCTATATGTATGAATGTTTTGTGCATTTTTGCAATGGAGATAGTTGTACTTGTCAATCTATGAGTCTGGCTGTTAGAGGGTTGTTACACAGCTCCATACTAGAGGGGCCCGCTATGGATTAATTTTGGCTTCTTTGTGCACTATGGTTGTACGTCTTCAACGGCTTCGTAGTTATTATTCATTAAGAGTCCGTTTAACACTTATGCATTTACACTGAGCCGCATGTCTTGGCAATGACAACTTGGTTTTTTTTAGTTTTGGGTTTGCATCCCAAACTTATAATTAAATTGTTTCAATAGGGTTTGTTCTGGGATGTGACCTTTGCGTCTGCTGATTAGGTACATTTCCGTGTCTTTTTCTTTCGATACCTGTGAGATGCATTTATACAATATCTCTATGCTGGTCTTTCTTTCTATGTAATTGAAGCCTGCAGCTTTGACTGCACTATTATTACTGCAATGCGAATGACGTATTTAATTTCCAGTTTTGGAGAATAAGGTATGAGATCATGTTTTGCAGTCGGAAGTTCTGTATTGTCGTGTTCAGACATTTTTTAACTCATTTTGTTTTTTAATTCATCTTTTAAGCCGTCAAGGCTGATGGTTTTAGCAACAATCATTAGACGACAGATAAAATGATTGTGATATATTTCACTTATTTAATTATTGTTTTATTGGCTAATGATCCCGCCAAAACGGGCTGTATTTAAGCATCTACTATTTTTTGTAAATCTATCTGATGAAGCGTAGCTTTGCACTACGCGAAAGCGCTTATCTACATTTTCTATTAAAGTGGTTTTTGGACTTATATGGTGTCTCGTGCTTGGACTTTGACAATAGTGAACAATCAGAATCGTGTTGGTGTCTCCTACTATTGTTTGTGTGAAACTTCAAACATCATTAAAATGTAAACTTGAAGTATGCTATAACAAAGTTGCTAGGTTTAGCATCAGTACACAATCTAATGCACATCACTGCTCATCTTGCTTTACTGTAAAATGGATCAAACTTCCCCATCACCTCACTTACTTGTAGCTATCTGTGGCATATAACATAATTCATAAACCTGTAGCATGTCCAGCACTTAGCAAGATTATGCTAAATTACAGACAAAACAGCCCTCTACTCTCTGATGAACTGCTGCTCTCCGTTTACAAGTCAAACAAAGCTCCCAGCCAATGCCTTTACTCCTACTCAATTGTCAAAGTCTGGAATACCATTCCCTTACCCATCAGGACAATCACTAACCATTACACCTTCAAACATTTGCTAAAGGAATTTTTATTTAAGCCCTGGTTATGTTCTTGTTCCTCTTCTGGCTAAAAATTCTCACCCCACAACTCAGTTTAACCTCTCTCCTTGCACTACAATACTAATAACCTCTTCTACCTTTATTTTCGTATCTCCCCATGTCTACATTCATCCCCTCCTCTCTCCTTGCACTACAATACTAATAACGTCTTATACCTTTATTTTTGTATCTCCCATCATCCCATGTCTACTTTCATCCCCTCCTCTTTCCTTGCACTACTATACTAATAACCTCTTCTACCTTTATTTTCATATCTCCCCATGTCTACTTTCATCCCCTCCTCTCTCCTTGCACTACAATACTAATAACCTCTTCTACCTTTATTTTCATATCTCCCATGTCTACTTTCATCCCCTCCTCTCTCCTTGCACTACAATATTAATAACCTCTTCTACCTTTATTTTCGTATCTCCCCATGTCTACTTTCATCCCCTCCTCTCTCCTTGCACTACAATACTAATAACCTCTTCTAACTTTATTTTCGTATTTCCCCATGTCTACTTTCATCCCCTCCTCTTTCCTTGCACTACAATACTAATAACCTCTTCTACCTTTATTTTTGTATCTCCCCATGTCTACTTTCATCCCCTCCTCTCTCCTTGCACTACAATACTAATAACCTCTTCTACCTTTATTTTCGTATCTCCCCATGTCTACTTTCATCCCCACCTCTCTCCTTGCACTACTATACTGATAACCTCTTCTACCTTTATTTTCATATCTCCCATGTCTACTTTCATCCCCTCCTCTCTCCTTGCACTACAATACTAATAACCTCTTCTACCTTTATTTTCGTATCTCCCCATGTCTACTTTCATCCCCTCCTCTCTCCTTGCACTACAATACTAATAACCTCTTCTACCTTTATTTT
>NC_056749.1:702227568-702230068 GCF_019279795.1 Protopterus annectens | reverse complement strand
CAAAGGTCAGTTGTCAATCTCCTCTCTGGTCCAGCTGGTGAATCTGGGAATCTTGAGGCAATGTTACAACTGCCTCATGTACACAGACAACCCTCTCCTCCTCCCAACAAATTCCAACACATGTGAGAGATGCAACCATATAGCCAAACTGGAGGCTAAGCTCTCTCAACTCACTACTGGCGTAACCAGTCAGGAGGAGAAGGAAACCACACTCACTACAATTCCAGTCTCACATAGACCTACCACGACAGCAAACCAAACACATAAACACACAAAAACATACTTGGAGGCTCTAAATAAAAATCTGCCTAAGCAGCAGAGACCTCCAAAGCAGACACCCAAGCAACCGCTACCCCAAAACAAAACACGTGCAACACATAGCTCACAAAGCCAGTGTGCCGAAAAGTCACAGCCCTTAAGGCTAAACAACACACCTGATACACTTGTAATAGGTGACTCTATCGTCAGGCACACTGACGTCCCGCTCACCAGGCTGAACAAGGAGAAGGTCACGGTGAGCTGCCTGTCGGGCACTAGGATCTGCCACATAACACAAGCACTCAGGTCACTCCAAGGCAAGTACATATATGACTCAGTCATTGTCCATGCTGGTGTGAATGACCTGAGACGTACCTCCCTGGACTACATGAAAAGAGACATAGAGGAGCTCTATGAGCATGTAGCCCAGGCCGGTATGACCATGACCTTGAGTAGCATCTTACCCTCACCAAGAATGATGCCGCAATATGAAGACAAGATGATCAATTTCAACAAATGGCTTAAGTATTGGTGTCATTCAAAGGGGATCCAATGCCTGTCAGCCTGGGATGACATGCTCGACAAGCCACTATGCTTTGCTAGGGATGGCTTGCACCTGTCACCCTTGGGCTTTCGGATATTGGCAAAGGCTCTTGCTACCCCCATATTGCCTTTTTTAGGCAAGGCCCAAAAGACAAACCCACCTCCATAGGTATCACAAGGGATAAGAAACTAAGAGTAATGCTACTCAATGCCAGAAGTCTAAACCTCAAGATGCACACACTCGAAACTCTCCTTAGCGTAGAGAACATCGATGTCTGTGCAGAAACAGAAACCTGGTTCAAGGCTCCCGAGAGCACCCCAGCACTACCAGGTTATACCTCATACCATGCTTTTTGGCCCCAAAACTTGGACTGAACCACAAATGGAGGGGGAGTATCAATATTCGTCAAAGATACCCACATCTCCAGGTTGGTGGCACAGCACAAAGCATCAGAGACTATCCATATGCAACTAGCAGTGGGTAAAACTGCCTTCCAGTTTATAGCCTGCTACAGACTACCCTCCCAAACCCAGGAACCCCACTCGGCCTTCCTGAGAACACTGGAAAATATGAAGGTCTCTCCAAACACCATTATATTGGGCGACTTCAACTACCCAAACATAGACTGGGGGCATTACTCTAGCTCCAACACCCTAGCCCAAAGGTTCCTAGAATTTATAAACTCAAATGCTATGGAACAACTTGTTACAACTCCAACAAGAGGGGAAAACATACTGGACCTGATCATCACCAACATGGGGACTCTATGCTGCAGACCAGAAGTGTATCCCTCACTGGTAAGATCAGACCATAAACTAATCTCACTGGATATTCACATACTGATCCCACCCCCTGCCCAGAAAACCACAGTGAAAAACTTCTCTAAAGCAAATTTCACACTCCTCAAAACTGAGGTGGAATCCTTCAAAGCCCCCGGGCCTGTGGAAAATACGGCCCAGACCGCAGAATCCTTTATAAACGCATTCTATGAATACCTTCAGGAATGCATGGATCATGCAATCCCAAATAAAACCAAGACCCAATCCTTCAAAGGCAAACGTCCTGTCTGGTGGACCCCAGCCATAAACAAACTATACAAAAGAAGGAGGAAGCTACTACATGATACAGCAAAATCCCAAAAGGGGAAGGCATCTCTGATCAGTATTAGCAAAAAACTATGGGCACTCATAAAATCGTCTTAAGGCCAGCTTTGAGAGAAAAATTGCACAGGACACTAAGGATAATCACAAAGCTTTCTTTAGTTATGTTAGGAACCTGGGTGGGAATTCCCAGATATGCTCAGAATTTGTCCAAAATGACAAAAAATACACCGAACCCACAGACATTGACAACATCCTAGCTGACAAGTTCAGCGCAAACTCCCCCCCCCTCCCCACCAAAAGGGCAAATATCTATCCCAGCAGAGTGCTGCCCCCCTGACATCTCAGATGCTCAGGTAACAGCCGCCCTCTCCAAAGCAAAAAACACAGCATCAATGGGACCAAATGGTGTCCGGGGCTGCGTCCTACATGAACTCCAAGAAGAGCTAAACCCAAACATAAAACTACTGTTCAATCTCAGCCTTACTACAGGATATGTACCCAAAGAGTGGCGTACAGCAACAGTGGTCCCTCTCCACAAAGGTGGTGCCTCAATGGATCCTGGAAACTATCACCCCATAAGCCTGACTAGCTTGGT
>NC_056749.1:702075068-702225068 GCF_019279795.1 Protopterus annectens | reverse complement strand
AAATAAGAAAGGACTCAGAGCTGATCCTTGATGTAATCCCACCACCACCTTAAACAGATCTGTCACTCCCACTGCAGTCCTCACTCCCACTGCAGTCCTCACCACTGTCACACTACCCTCGTACATATCCTGTACCACTCTTACATACTTCTCTGTCACTCCCGACTTCCTCATACAATACCACAACTCTTCTCTAGGCACCCTGTGATATGCTTTCTCCAAGTCTACAAAGACACAATGCAACTCCTTCTGACCTTCTCTGTATGAAACCATACTGCTTATCACTAATCATCACCTCCCTTCTTAACCTAGCTTCTACTACTTTCTCCCATAACTTCAAGCTGTGACTGATCAATTTTATCCCTCTGTAGTTACTGCAGCTCTGCACATCACCCTTATTCTTAAAGATAGGTACCAAACCACTTTTTCTCCACTCCTCAGGCATCCTCTGACTTTCCAAAATTTCATTAAACAATCTAGGTAAAAATTCCACTGCCATTTCTCCTAATATATATATATATATATATATATATATATATATAATCTATCTGTGTATATGTATGTATAGATGTCATAGGATCATATGCGGTTACTAGGCTAATGACCCTAGGACCCTTACAAGCCTAGCTAAGTTTTACCCTTATTTCCATGATCAGCACCTATCACCCCTGCCCAAGAGGGACATAGGTGGAACCCCTGGGGTGAATTTACAGTTACCCATCCAGTCTACAGATTGCATTTGAAGAGAACCAATGAGGTGCTCTGCTTGACATGAAGTGACAGTCTGTTTCAAAGGTGTGGTAACCTCTAGGAGACAACTCTGTCTCTCCAGCAGGTTCTATTAATGTCACATACTAGGTTAAGGCCATTAGACCAAGTAACCTCTGTACCATTTGACTTATGGATATGCAGCATTTCCAATAAAGCAGGGTCAAAGATTGCCTTTTATGCAAGGTAGAGATCACCTCTGAGTAGTCTGTATGAAACAAAATAAAGTGAGAGTGATTTGAGACGATCCACATAGGACAGATGCTGAAGACCTTGAATTTTCCTGCTGAGGTCTGTGGTCTCTCCTATTGCTGCAGCTGCTTGGAAAGTTACATGCCAAAAGGGGCATTGAACTCAATTATTAGCCTGATGAGTGAAGAGTACAGAGAGGTTATACCTTCTTTTTTCCTGGATGCAATGCCCTTACTTATGAGATGGGCAAGATAGAATGCCATTCTTACCACTGTGGAGACATGGTGATCGAATGTAAGGTTGCTGTCAACCTGTGCGCCCAGGTCTCTCACCACTGAGTGCGTACTTAAGGTGTTGTTATTGATGTTGTTGTTACCAGGAGCATCACTCTTACTGAAAGGGATGATAATACATTTTTGCATTGAGTTTAAGGCCATGACGTTGGCACCAATCAACTGTTTGTGTAAGACCCTCTTGTAAGATGTTGACATTGTTTGGAGATTCTATGACCACTCCCAGTTTGCAGTCATTAGCAAACTTTGTCAGCCATAGACCCTAAGTTTTAGATTGCACTTCAGAGAAATAGATTCCAAACAGTAGAGGTCCTTGGACTGATCCCTGTGGAACACCACTGGTTACAGGGCTGGTGTTGGAGGTGGAGTCACTTGTTTTTATATGGGTTCTATCAGTGAGCCATTTAGTGACCATCTAATGATATATGGGCTGATACCTAGTTGGGTGAGTTTGTCAACTATGCCTAAGTGGGGGATAGTGTCAAAAGACTTGACTAAGTCTAGGTAGGCTGCATGGACAGATTTACCCTCATAAAGGGCCTTGGTGCCTGTCTCAAATAAGTCCACCAGGTTTAACAGGCATGATCTCCCTTTGACAGATCCAAATTGAGGTGGATCAAGTGTTTGGAGCATATGTCTCAACTGTCCAGATTTTTGCCTCATATGTTTGGTCTGTTTCTCATAAAATTGTGGATTTCTGACAAATAATTAGCAAATCATTGAGGACTGAAGTAAAAACATAATGGCAGACAGTTTACTTATTTACGTCGTATCCTTCAGAAAATTCATACTAATACAAAACATGTCACTCTATCAACTTTTTAATTTTGAATGAGCAATATTTAAAAAGTATCCATATTTTTGGGCCTTTGTCCCACCATTATTTATGGCTTTGTCCAGATTTCTTGCTCGAAAAAGTTGAGAGGTATGGTTGGAGAATACCACTATCTTTTTTGATAAGGTGCATGATGATTCTTTCCATGGCCTTGCATATAAGGCTAGTCAGACTAATAGGTCTATAGTTCCCGGGGGTCAGTGGAAGCACCACCTTTGTGCAAGGGAAATAAATTCCTTGCTTTGTACCCATTCAGTGTAGGGATACATTTCTTCCTCCCAACCCTGAACTGGATAATGCAGGTACTGTAGAATGAATGAATAAAATGAATTCCAAGGCTGAGACTGAAAACTGTCTGACAGTCTGGACTGAGTTAATTGCAGGCAAATTATCGAGTCTCTATGGAAGAAAGACATTCTGGAATATTTGTAAACCAGTAGGATATACTGCACCTAATGTTCTACAAGTACTCAGGAGGATAAGTGTGCCAGACAGTAGACACATCATAGCCAGTGTGGGTTACACAACACATGATTACTGCTAACTAAAGTATAAATATAATTCTTCACTAAGCTGTGAAACTCCACAGACAGATTCAAAGTTTTACTTCAAACAAATGGAATAATTACAAGAAAAACAACAGCATGTCTTAAAAATCTTCCTTCAGTTTGCTGTCTCCTCTCATTTAGCTTTAGAAGAAGTTAATGGCATTTGTCATGAAACTACACATTTAACTAGGGACCATTTAATCAGACATAGGTTAGTTAGTTAATTATCAGCTCTCATATTCCATGGCTGTCATAATATATCCACTGCATCCATAACTATGGGTAGAGTAAAATGTATGCTTAAGCAAAGAACAACATATTTTAACACAGGCACCTGGTAACACTACCTAGGGTAGGAGTATTTTTTCTTTTAAACATACTTTAACATATTGAGTGTTTCTAATAGATATTTCCAGTTGGTTTCATTATTCATACCCTGTTGGGCTTGTGCTCCATATTTAAGAAAGTAGCATACCTCTTTTGTAGTAACATTTTTTTAACAAATTTGTGTCAGATCAGTGGATGAAAATTTCATCAATATCTATTCTGATAGAAAAAATTCCAATCAATTAACCAGTCAACAAACTCTATAAAAAAATACATAAAAATGCAGTCAAATAACTGTCCTGCACTGGAGCTGTGATAGGGTGGAGCCTGCAGAAAGCTGCCTGGGGAACCTTGATTCAGTTGTTAAAAAGACATTGGTGCGGTAGTCAAACTTCTGATGATCATACAACAGGAATACTTGTCCAATTGACCACCATTCTTTGTGTGTAAAATGCTTCCTTATATCATTTAGACCATTGTATGACCTCATCTGGTATTCTGTTGTTCTTGGATTCTTTTTTCTAAGTTTATTTCACTTGGATGCTTATAACAGATTGATCACCTATAATGTCCATTTGTGTTCATTGGGTCCATGAGCTGATGTATTTTCTTATAACAGTAATGCAAATTGTAGCAGATGTTAAGCAATAACAGACAAATACCAAAGTAGTGAATTTTACCTAAAACATCTCAGAACAATTGCAATAAGCACAAATATTGAAAGACATATCCTGGGAACAGGGCTACTGAAGTCATTCTGTACCAGTAATTTTCAGGTTTTCTGGCTGCTTCCAACAGCAACTTTCTCACATCAGTGCTAGTGGCCTTTGGTGTAATGTCCTTAGGAATCTTTTGTTTTTTGAAGTTAATTAACAAGTCCTTCTCAACATGCCTGGCGAAAATTCATCTAACAGTTTCAAAATGCAAAGAAGTTATTGCTTTGAAAAGTGAAGCAATCACTTAAGTCCTTTCAGCAAGCCCGTTTGCTATGACTTAATACAATTTCCAAAAAAAAAAAAAAAAAACTAATTTGAAAGTATTTCCTTTTTTAATCATTTTTTATATCTGTACCCCACCCCCCCCTGCTGCTAGCATCTAGTTGTGGCACAACATTCTTGTGCACATAAATGCATGCATTGTGTAAATATATTTGCATATTTTATAGCTTTTACTGTTGCAGAGCAAGGAGTTTGGAATTTTCTTTGTATGCATTTACAGTCAAATCCCATTCTTCATCCCTACTTGTGACCTGGGAGGACACATACTTCTGTACCCCCTATTCAGGTGAGAGTGCATGCATTTGTAGACGGCTAGATCATCCAACTTGTCTTATGCTACTGCTTGAATCCTGATAGAGTTACAATGTCAGACAATGTCCAACGTACATATATCACAGCCTGCTCCATGCCATAGATGGATGAAGCTTTAACTATGCTCAGATGAGCAGGGGTAAATGTAATGGTGTTGCTACTGGAGGAATGTGCTGGAGAGAGATAGTGATGAGCATCTGACACCAGTTCACCCATCCTATAATGGATGGGTCAATATAGGTACCACTGCATGGGCACCTTCTGGAGGAAGATCTCAGAGGTGCATTCTGTAATCAGTGGCAAGACTCAAGGACATGGGCCCAGCTAAGGAGGGTATCACACACTAGTCAAACATAGCAGGCTTGGCATAACAGACATTGTGCATGCATACCAGCCAATGTTGGAGGGAGGTAAGAGCATACAAAAATCTCCTGTGGTCTACTGGATGATGAGCACCATGCCTACCTCATGCCTCTTCCTTCTGGCATCCCTGGATGTTATAATGGAGGAATGAATGAGCCAGTAGAGGATGAGGGATCACTGGTTGAGGACCAAAAAGCATACATGCCAAAGAAAAAGTCACCATCCTCTCCACCCATTCTCCTCCAACTGGCTGGCTCCTTCAGTGCCCTGGCGTTTTTCCCAGATTGCATGAGTCACAGCCAGGACTTCATCTGTCTGCACTATGGTTCTGATTCATGAACACATTTTCTGTAAAGCTAGCAATAATTTTCTTTTGTTTTCAACAATTCTAGTTAAAGGTCTATCAGAATCTTTCTACTCCTGAATTATAACATCTTACTGTGCCATCTATGTTAAATGTTTGTCTTGTATATTGGTCATCTCCCCAGTGAGGATTCTACAAGCCCCTCTTTCTCATAGACTGCAGTCATTTCACTGACAGTGAAGATTCTAAAGTGGCAATACTAGAAACAACTAGTTATCAGAAAGAGAAAGATATAGATCACCTTTGAGCTATATCTTTACAATAGATACCTATAAAAGAAAACATACAAGGGCTGTATTCAAAATGCAGTAAAATGTATTATACTGTACAGAAATGCAAATAGCAGATATGCGTCGACAACTGTAAATAAAACCTGACTAAATGCATAGAAATATCTCCAGGAAAGACTTTCTATAGCCACAAAGTATAATAACTTTATTTTAAGGGGGCATTATCACTGCCTCTTTCATCTGGGATAATGTAACATCTTCAGCATCTTCACTCCTATACTTACATGGTCCTGTTATGAGGTTACAAAAACGTGAATGTAAAGAAAATGTTTTCTTCTTCTTTCGGCTTTTCCCGGTCAGGGGTCGCCGCAGCGGATCATTTGTCTGCTCATGATTGGCAGTGGAATTTTACGGTGTCGAGTTGCCAGCCCAGTGCCCAACCTTTCACAGAAGGCACACATACATGCACACAGTCACTCCTAGGGCCAATTTAGAGTGTCCAATCCACCTACTGCATGTCTTTGGGATGTGGGAGGAAACTGGAGCACCCAGAGGAATCCCACGCAACCACATGGAGGACATGCAGACTCCGCACAGAAGGCACCCCAGCTGAGAATCAAACTCGAGAACCTCTTGCTGTGAGGCAGCAATGCTAACTGCTGCACCACTGTGGCCACCCAGAAAATGTTTTGTTTCTTGTTAAACCAATTAGTTCCTCTTCACTGAGCTGGCGTGACTTGGGAGTTGGAATATAGTAATATCAGGGTGTGGAAGGAAAAATCTTACCCATGTGTGGATGCAGGTAGGTTGTCCACCAGCAGAAATACATTTGAACTTATATTGTTTTAGTTTACCCCCATTCTGGAATTATAGCTAAACTCACTAAACTAGGTATAAATCCCTACGTCACAAGATGGGTTGCCAACTGGCTCACTGACAGAACCCACACTGTAAAAGTTGCAGACTTCAAATCTGACCTCAAAGCAGTGACAAGTGGAGTACCACAGGGTTCCGTCCTGGGACCTCTCCTGTTTGGTATCTACTTCTCTGAAGTACAGGCTAACACAGAAGGCCTCTGGCTAACGAAGTTCACAGATGACTGCAAACTAGGAGCCATAGTCAAGTCCCCAAATGATGTGGACATCCTACAGAAGGGCCTCACTGAGACAGATGCCTTGTGTCAGAGCCATGGCCTCAAGCTCAATGCCAAAAAGTGCAGTGTCATCCTCTTTGGTAAAAACTCTGTACCCATGAACTACCACATAGGCAGCAATCTACTTAAAACCAAATGCGTGATAAGAGACCTTGGGACCCAGGTGGACAGTAGTCTCTCCTTTGATAGTCACATCGCCACAGTAGTCAGGAATCCTTCTATGTGGCAAAACTCATCATAAAAGGGTTCTCATCCAGGAAAAAAGAGGTCATTGTTCCCCTCTACTCGTCACTCATTAGAACCATTATAGAGTACAACGCCCCTTTTGGAATGTACCTCACAAGACATCTGCAGCAGCTAGAAAGGCCACATAAGTACCTCACAAGGAGGCTTACTGGCCTCAAACAAATGCCTTACACTGACCACCTCAAAAAACTTCAGCTTTACTCCATAGCATATCACCTACTCCGAGTTGATCTCTGCCTAACATATAAAGCTATGTTAAACCCAGAGCTGTTGGACATGCTACACCTAAAGAAATCCCAATCCCTCCAAGATACATGCTCTAGGGACCAAAACCTTATCACCACAATAAACAGGACACGCTGGAGGGATAGATTCCTGTCTCAGAGACTTCCTATACTCTGGAACAAGCTACCCATTTATGTCAAGCAAAGTTCTTCATTAGCACTCTTCAAGAAAAATCTTGATGAGTGGATGGGAAATAGAATGGGGCCAAAGCCCCCCAGTATGTTTGGGTGTGTTTGTTTATTTTGTTTATGGATGGCCACCCGAATTCTTTCCTGAGGAAAGAACTCAATGATGTGGCCATTCCCTATTTTAAGCGTTTGACACTTAGGTGTCGATTTAGCATTCGACAACCTAAGCTGTCGATGTTATGATATAGACGCATAAAGGGAGGGTCAGGAAGGAAAAGGGTGGTTGTGGTAAGAAACCTCAGTATTGTTAGGCATAGACTGGACCCATCATGTTATTCAAGGTGGGTAGAGAATAAAGACTGAATACGTGTTTGATCTGGATGGGTTTGAGCTGAAGATATTTGGAAGCAGCAAAGGAAAATTCCAGTCCTTGACATCATTCCCTGTAGGAGGGATGAGGTAAAGCATTTTCTGGTCAGAGCTCTGCTGGTTAGTAGTGGCCAGTTAACAGTATTGCTAATCATGACTGTTTAGCAGTATGGCAGAAATTATTTATAGAGAAAGAGCCCAGAAGACTGGGGTCTGTAATTATGGAGGTGGTGACTATGATAGATTATAGGAGCAAATACAGAGGAAGGTAGCACAGTGCCTGGAGAGCAAGAAAGATTGGAGGAGCTCTGGAAACCCCAAGAAAGAACAGTCTGCAGGGGTTTGGGGAGGGGAATGAAAGGGTTTTCAAAACAAAAAATAATATGGAAACCAGTCTGGTTCAATACGGAGGTAAGGACAGCCACGAGGGAAAAGGAAAAAACGAGGAAGGGAATGAAGAGATAAGTGGGATATTCACTGAGAACAAATTAAGTCAAAAGTGAAAACCAGAGAATAAGTTAACAGTAAACATTAAGAATAAAGAGAACCAAAGTGTGAATGGGTCTCACAGAGATGTTGTTGAGTCTTTTGGCTTTTCCTGGTTAGGGGTCGCCACAGCAGAACTCCGGTCCGCTAATGATTGGCAGTAGATTTTATGTGCCGAGTTGCCAGCTCTGACGCACAACCTTCAATGAAGGTATGCCCATTCACGAATGTCTCCACACAGAAGACGCTCTAGCTGAGAATCGAACAGGACAATGTTGTACTGTGAGGCGACAATGCTACTGCAGCACCACCACCGCAGAATACTAAAACAAAAAAAAGACAAACAAACATCCCCCACCCATGCTCATTCCACATCCTGTGTTGCTTTCTTTTTATTTCTCGATTCTCTCCCCAGCTCTTCCCTTACTTTCCTAGACTGGTATCTCCTTCTCTCTGTTTTTTTTTTTTTTTTTTGTGGAACAGTGTCTCTCAGAATTACTGGCAGTTGTTTAGGGTCTCTGGCTAACAAAGTTTGCAGATAATTACAAACTTGTAACTGTCACTATCTTTCTGGATGTCACCCTACCATGCACAGATAAATAATGCAAAGACTATGATCTAGAACTAAATACTATAAAATGTAGCAATGAGTCCTTTAAAAAACACAGACATTCATGTACCATATAAATTATGCCCTCCCCCAAAACGGATGCATTTATGTGAGAATTGGGCACTTTTGTGAACAACTCCACTTTGACCACAATATATCTAAGTTAGTTAGAAAATCCTCCTATGTAACCCAGCTAATTAACAAATGCATAACTTCTAGGACCAAGGATTTTGTCATTTCTCTTTACTCCTCCCTTTTTTAGACCCAGAATATAATGCCTCCTTCAACATGTACCTGCCATACACATAATCCAACTTGTAAAACCCCCAATGCTTATTCCGTAAGAAAATCAAGAACCTCAATTCCATGACCTGTGCAGAATGCATTAAGGCTTAATCTGAGTTTTCTGTCCCATACAAGCTACTTTAGGGTTACCTCTGCCTAGACTTAAAGGCCTCAAGTGGTCCTGCCCTGTGTAACCTCCTACCTGTTCCCAAAACCGTTAATCACACAAACACCAATAAAAGAGACCTAAACCTCCACAGTAACTAAAACAGAACTTGTTGCTGTAATATATATTTTTCATTAAAAATTCCTTTCCACTGGAACAGACTACCCCTTCATATCAAATTAACTCCCTGACCCTATTCAAACACAACTTGGATGATTGGATGGGAAACTGTAAATCTACCCTCAGGTACCTCTCCACAATCCCTTATGGATGGGAGTAACGTAATGGAAATTAAACTGGCTAGACTCCAATTTGGTTCTGGTCGAATTTCTATTAAATAATGCACAAACATTGGTTATAAGTTGCCAGTTACGATCTATCTCATTTTAACATTTGCAACACTGATGCTTTCCAAAAGAGTGCTAGTGTAATCTGTGCCATAAACCTGATATTGTTCAGGGTCATGAAGCTGAGAAAACCTACAGCTGATATGCCGATGAGCTGAAAGCATACAGATCCAGTCAAAATCAGTATCTTACTGGGCAGGGACATTCACAGTGACTGGCTTCATACCAGTAATCCAGAAAATAGTCTCATTGAGGGCCCTATGTGAACTGGTAAGTGACCAGTGTATGGTCTTCTGTCACTAAAACAATATTAGCCATCTCCCTAAAACCTCTGTCTCGCAACAATTCGGCAAATCTCATCGCAAATGCCATTATTGTTAACTTAAACAGCTGTGAAAACAATGTTGGACTGGCGTCTGATTTCTTTAATGCTCCTGTTCTTTGAGGAGAAATGTATTCATATGGTAACAGGGACAATATGGGAATAGGTTTGACAGGGTAGGTACAAATCAATAACAAAAGCATGTAAATCCTTGTATGTCTCAAAACTGCACTTGGCACACAATGATGACTAATCTTTTGGTCCTAGCCACACATATTTACTAAATCTTCAGAAATGCCTGCAAATGTATCACTAGTGAGTGCAGCACAAGGATGCAGCAATCACTACTTCTAGTGCGTGCTACTTGGTGATACAAATCACTTACTGTTCTTATATAAACAGTTTATTGATACTTGTTTCTATGTACAGACATTTACCTGATCATTATCTGTTGCAGATCATTTTAGGGATACATTTATTCAGTCTGGCGTTTTCTGCTCTCTGTACTTGTATCTTTTATTTCAGTTAACCTGACTGTTGCTAAGTGCCCAGTGCTGACAGTGGCACACTTTTGGTTTCTATTTTCTTTCTTCTCTCTTTTTTTTTCACAAAATCTTCAAATCTGAGATTAAAAGCATTACCTCGCAAAGTCAGTGATATCAGTGGCCCAGGGTAAGGCTGCATGCAACCTATAAATTGTATATAGCTGAGGTCTTCCTCCAGACAGTTCTCATGCAGTGGTACCTGTTGTTGCCTTCCTTTGCCAGCACTCCTGACCTATTCACCATGATGCTCTGGAAGGATAAAATGAAGTCTTCATCTGTGGCTGGAAGTTTCTTGAAGGAGTTTGATACTTCTTCCTAGAGTGCCACTGTTCATTTCTTATGTGCAGTGTACCCCACTGGTTTCAATCTACATGAGCAACCTTATACATGTAAGCTGACGATGTCATTAGGACCAATATGACTTGGTGAGCACTGCAGCTGTTCATTTCCTTCACCAGAGGTCCATTTTGCAATGATTTTGCCTTTTCTCACTCTCTGGAATGAGAGATATGGCTCAGTTCCCCAATATCATAGCCAAGTAGCCTTTTATCATCCGGTTTGCTCACTGTATGCAGGCTTCTAGCAGTATATTTGAGCATTATACTTCTTCATCCATCATTCAGGGATCCAGTCTGTTGTATAAAGATCCTTGTACGCCTCTCTTCTTCAGTCTATATTTTTAGAACAGTACTGACTACCCAGAAAAGAAAATGGCCAGATTGGCCAAAACTGCACTGTTTTTAATAGTCCCAAAGTCTATTAGAAAAAGTGTAATTCATAATTATGGTACATTATCTCTTTTGCCTAACATAGTCAATAGTTTTGATTAGGTTGTGATTTTATTAGCTGAGTACTGTGTGGAAACGGGTATCCTTTCCCTCAGGGACTACCCAATGAACAAGTATGGAAATGAAACTAAAAAACACACAGTGAAGCTCTTTCTTTTATTTTCCCTTGCTATTTTTACAAGCTGTGCCTTTCTTTACAAAATACAGTCAAGCCAGTTTCTGCACACTTTGTCCTTCAAATTTTCAGAAAAACATTTTTTTATATGTTACATGGTACAATTCATCCAAATACGGGTAACAGTAAAGACGTAACAAGCTCATAAACGGTTCAAAGAAAAGTCTTTTGATAGGTGGTAAAGGATACCTGTTTGAACATACTTCTGTTCTCTTTTGTTCCATATTTATGGTCCATCCCATAAAATGGATCTGAAAAATGCCAAGATATTAACCAAAATGATAGCTGAACATTTTTTTATTTAAAGCTTTAGTTCTTGCAACTGATTTTATGGCCTAGACATGTTCATATGTCTTACCTTTTTCATTTCTAGGTCTCAACAAAATATCCAACTTTTTCTTTTCTACATAGGAATTTCCACAGTCAAAGAAGTTCAGGACCAAGTTCCTATTTCCCAATCCTTATTTCTGCCAGATATTTTATGCCATAAAAGATACATTTTGCTTTCTTCTTTTTCTTATAAGAGCTTTTCTCAGGCTTACAAGCTCAGCTTCTGCTAAGCTAACTTGCTGTGCTTGTATAGTTCCTGTTTTGCTTCCAGTGACTGTAATTAGACCTTTTCTCTTATCTTCACTTCAAACAGCCCATTTTCCCTCATGTATCTTACTATATTCTTTTCTTGTCTAATTTTGTTTGTTAGTTTTATTTTCAGACATATTTATACTTTGTATCACCCCTTTGGATATTATCCTAAGTGTCCATCTTAAATCTTTTTTTCTTTTAACAAAAAATATCTTTATTAAATTATCATGTATGACATAGGCCATGTTGCATTTATATAAATGACAGTAAACCATAGCAACACAATCTCAGTTGCAGACATTATACATTCCAAACCATGCCGATACAACTAAAGCTACAAACATTATACATCACTTTTTGGTGTCCATCTTAGGTCTTGGCTAGAACTCAGAAGCAGACCCAGCCATGAGTGTTACAGCTGTGGCAAAAAGAACCCATTAGTACAATCTCAGAAACCAGCAGTTCAGAGACACATTAGCTACTATGAGGGAAGACCTCATTATCACCTAATTTGCTTGTTTCTGAATTACTTTGAGATTAGCTCAAGCACCAACAGGCCCTTTTCTTATGGCTCTGCAGTAATCATCACTGGCGGCCAATGCATTGAGTTGACACAAGCACCCCCCCATTCATTCTCCTACATCTATGCACAAACATCTAATCACACACACACATGGACCCACTGCCATAAATACTGCCTGTCCCTGAGTTTATAGAACACCCACAGCTTTTAACTGTGATGATTAGGTGGCCGCAGTGGTGCAACGGTAAGCATTGCCATCTCACAGCAAGAGGTTGTCTGGTTTGAGCCTCGGCTGGGGTGCCTTCTGTGCGGAGTCTGCATGTACTCCCTGTGGTCACATGGGTTTCCTCCGGGTGCTCTGGTTTCCTCCCACATTCCAAAGACATGCTGTAGGTGGATTGGACACTCTAAATTGGCCCTAGATGTGAGTGAGTGCATGTGTGTGCCTTCTGTGGAAAGTTGGGCGCCAGGCTGGCAACTCGACACTGTAAAACCCCACTGCCAGTCATGAGCGGACAGGTGATCCGCTGTGGCGACACCTAACCGGGAAAAGCCGAAAGAAGAAGTAAATTACAGATGATTACTGTCACTCAGTAATATCTGACATTAGAGTTCATTCTTATTGTTCAGTAACTGCTCTCCTTTTAAATGGATTAGAGTAATATTTTGAAAAACTCCCTGGTATCTTTGTCCCGATGTCTTGAGTATGGCCCCTTACAGATAATAGAGTTTAATAATTCTTCATTCTCATTGCATCTTCTTGCTGCACAACCTGATGTCTTTTTAATTTTTGCAGTGATTTCTGTGTTATTTAATATATTTAATTTGGTGTCTAGTGTCCCTCCCTTACCCCCATATTTGATGGACTGCTTTTTAGTTTAGGAGGAAACTAAGAGGCATGGCAGCCCCTAACCTGACACACATGCACACTCTGTACATCAAACATCCCCCAACTAATTTGGTTGCACTCACTCATATACACTTATTAATTCACCTGTACATACATGGCATGTGCATGCACACACACACACACACACACACACACACACACACACACACACACACACACACACACACACACACACACACACACACACACACACAGCTGACACCAGTCATAACTCTGCATACCTTCAAACATGCAGCCACACAAATACACAAACCCCACAATACTATCTACTAAAGTCCCTGGCAGATACTGCTAATGTGATCTTACCTATTAAAAAATAATGGGTGAACACCAGCTTTTGGCCAAGTTAAGTAGCATGGCTGGTGGTAAAATTTTATGCAGCTGAATGGTTCTATGAATCACTTGGTTGTGTAACGCTCATGCTGCAGGCATCTCCAGGGGAGAGCACATGGCTAATTAACATATGCTGCTGCCCTGCATGACTCATTAGCATTTGTGGTAAGCCAGACAGACAGTCCCCCATGAATCTGCACCTCTTTGAGGTAAGGCATTACGGAAGGGCTATATCTGAATCAGAAATGGCAACCACTATTGGTAGAAAGGGCTCACAAGTGGTGTTAACCTTTGTGAATTCCAATCTTTGTGTTTCTTGTTTTAGGAAAAGTAGGCCTTTTATTACTTTCTTTTAAATAATGGTAAAACATGGTATTTAAGTTTTTGTTTATCTCACTTCCCTGATTGACTCTTCCTCTCCCTAATAACTATGCTATGTCTTCTGTTGTATTTCCAAATAAACTTAAGCAAACATTGGATTTCCTGATGCTCTCTCTCTCCTAATTTACTCAGAGCCTCCATATTTATTTATTTATTTATCTATCATGCCAACTTAAAAGAAAATCATATTTTCAAGTTTGGCAGCTGCTGATAGCACATGTGCAGGGCCTAGGACCACTCATTTGAATTTGCAGGAGCATCATATGTATTACTTCTGATGGCATTTGCCATTCATTTACAATTTAAACAGGAAATGTTTGTAGTCTGTAACTGTGAGTGAAAAGACAACAGCAGTTCAATTACGTTAGCTTCTGTTTTTTGATATAGCAGCTTTCTTCAGGCATGTACATATATAGACAATTTTATAGGCATGCAATTACTGCAAATGACAACAAAGAAACAGATGCGTTCTGGTTTGAACAAAATGAGTAACAACCTAAAAGAAACAACCCTGAAAAAGTAATACCTTAGGACATATTTATAGTGGAGATGTGGGTGTTCATGTTACTGTTTCTGATGAATACATCCTAATTCAAAGTTATAATCTTATTAAAAAATGCTTTCAAATACCAGTAGAATTAAAGCAATAACTTTATTTCTATGCGTTTCTGTTAACCTGTATTGGAATGTACATTTCTAGAAGATAAATTTACAGATTTAGCTCATCTTTTACATGGTTTGTATGGCACATAAAGACATTTATACATAGTGTTCTTGAAAATTTGACTAATTCAGGTGGTAGGAATGGGGTGCAATGGGTTTTAATGGTCTCATATGTAAGGTAGACTGCTTTCCATTTTAACTCCAGCAGTCCCAAGATACACAAGCTTTTTGTTTCTGCACTGTTCTTACAAATGCTACAGGCTATGAACCTCAGAAGAGTAAAAATGACAAAAGAAGGCACTTAGTTTAGTCACTTTCTGTACATACAACTTCAACAGTCTGACAACACCATTACACACATGCATCAAGGATGGCTTACTAATGTGCTATATGGTTATAGACTAGGGTTTAATATGCTAATAGTGTTGGGTCATCTTTCTCAGTATGGGGATGGGCTACCTCACAGGTGCTATGCTCATTATATACCAAATGTTTTTGATTGTGGAATGCATTATCCATGTCCTTTTTGTTGAAGCCATTTGAACACAGTGGTAGCTGTACAAATCCAGTTCAGTGAGTCAAACGCTACCACAGTAAAAACCTAGTATAAAAGTGCTCTGTCAGGAAGGACATCCATCTTTTAAGCTACAATCTGGCACTCATCCCTTACATTTTCTATATTTGTTAATAATGTACAACAAAGTAACTGATATCTTGATCTTGTCTAGACAAAATTGTGTTGTACAGTAGCCTGCCGAACATTCCTTCCAGAAGCCCTATCTACTCTCCTCACTGCAGACATTAATTTGATTTCTTTTCTTAACCCAACTGAAACTAGCCAATTGTTAAATAAGAATGAATGAACGAATGAACAAATAAATAAATAAATAAAGCTGTGCTTCTTGGCTCTAAGACAAGGTTCAAATAGGTCACCAATGGAAATTTTGTTTAAATTGCTGATCTTTTAACATTATGTGTCCATATCACTTTCAAAACATGTTCATTCATTCATTTTCTGAAATCTGTTTTACCACATTCAGGATTGTGGAAGCGGCAAGCCTCAGTATTACAAAAACATCAAGCTGGAGCTATGCAAATATAGCACACCAATGTAAAGATGGAAGTAAAAGGAAAGAAATATTTCTCCCTAGCCCTTCAGCTACTAGTCTTTGTGGGGAGACAAAACATCCATGGCCAGAAAATAGATTAAATACTTTATCAACTAGGCTAGTACTGAATTTAGAGATATAATGTTCTAACTTAGCTAATGTGCAGTTATTGGTTCTTTCTCTTCTGAATATAAGCTTAAATGACTAGAGAAGCCTAAAAACACTGTTTGCTACTTTGTTGAGCCCTCCCTTTGACAGGCCATTACCCTGCCTTCTTTAAATGGAGCTGCTGCTGTTTCTGTAAAGATATGCTCCACTACAGACACGTGTATGGTCATTTACAAAGAAACGTGCTGTCACTTACATAGGAGGAGTAGAAGAAAATGCTGTGCCTGTGACTGGTCGCTACACTGCATCTTAGCATACCTCTGTAAAGCATATATACAAGAGAGCGCATTGTTTATCTCTTCAACTATGGTTAAACTCAAAAAAGTCCAAGTCCCTGAATATATATATCTTTTTATTTAGAACTTGTAAATTAAAAGAAAACAGAAAGAAAAGAAGATGACTGTGCCATTTGGTTGAGAGACAGAGCCTGTTACCAATGTGCCTTGCTGGAAGAAACTAGTGTGTGTGTGTGGGTTAACTAAGCGCTAAGTACATGACTATATGAAAATTGCTTTCTTTCCTTTTTTCCTCTCCGCTATGTCCATGGTTTCACATCAGTGATATTAATTTTTGTTTTTAAATTTAATATTGCCCAATACTAGGCTTAGGTTGTGCCTTGTGTTTAAATGTATTATTACCCAGTATTAGGCTTGGGTGTTGCCTTAAAACAGCCTTTTATAGTATATACACAGTTACCAAAATGAAATAAGTAAACAGGCAATAAGACTATAGGAGGATTCATTTTCTCCTGTTCTTGGGGCTTTAACAATTTCCCCAGAATCCACTCATTTCCATTTTTGATTTACATTTCATTTCTTTATGCAGTTCACGTTGATATTTTAAGCACATTCTTCCAAGTCCTGTAGCAGATACACAGATGTCCGAGTCAGGGATCTTTAAAATGTTATTAACTTATTAGTGCTGCTCAGCTGTTTGTTTAGCTTGCAACATTTTTCTGAAGCTTGGATTTCTGTCTGAGTTACACTTTGATATGGTGTGGGCCTATGCAACATAGCAGAAATCTAACACATAGGAAAAGGAAAGATGAATGTTTCATTTCAAAGATCATGTACAGGCACATTTTACTTCCTTTAGAGGCTAGCTGGGTTAAAAGCAAGGACTTGAACAGCAAACATATTTTTTTTGGATTTTTTTTCATCATAGTATATAACTATTTCAGCAGACTTGCATATTAAATGTTATTTGCTGTAAAATTTCACTGTGTGCATATAAAACGCTTGTTTGTGTTGCTGGCACACATCGTTTGGTTCCCAAGTCTTATTTCCAGCTGGGGTGATTTTTGTTTGAAGTTTGTATATCTTTCCTTTATATTTTACTAACTGCTGCACCCCCCCCCAAGTACTTGCGCACAGGTGAATCATACCCTTCCATACTGTCCACGTATGTGTGTGTGTGTGTGTGTGTGTTAGCATTCTAACCAGCATTAATTTCTCTGCCTTGCACTCACTGAATGCCAGGATAGGCTATAATTCCCATGTGATCTCAGACTGGATAACGCATGTAACTAAAGAATAAATTGTGCAGTGCTGGACAACAGTCACACCAGTACTGTTAACCAATGCCAGGGAGAAGCCATGTGGTTTGCTAGACAAGCCATGCTTTAACAGCTTGTAGTACATATAACATCTCAGCTGTTCTTGTCAGGAAATGGCCCTGAGTATTTTAGGCGTGTTTTTAGCTGTACTGTGATGCCATAAGCTTTTACTTTTTATTGTTATTCTTGAAAGAGAAAAATGCAAACAGTATGATATTACAATTCAGTAGGCATATCACATTAGGGGAAAGAAGAAATATTAAACAACATGATGATGCAGTTTAACTAACTATATTATTGATCAGTAAGACAGCACATCAGATTAGGGCAAAAAGGTATTAAGGAAGCTGGCAATTAACTGTATTTCTGGTCTAAAAAAAATACGCAAAGCAAGGCATGACAGCACATCACAACATAAATTAGGCAAGGGTAAATGGTGCCAACTGTATCCTGAAAGTCGGCTGAATGTGAAGAGCAATGGTAGTGCAGGTTGCATTCAAGTTTTCATAAGCCAGTGAAACTGTAGTCATTTGAAGGGTGTGGTTATTGTGTTTGTTACCGAATCAGAATGAAACATTTCCTGACCAGAGTGTATTATTATAAATCGGAGGCTTAATGTAAAAATAATAACAAAAACAACAGTGCATGCCAGAAGTGTGAATCATAACAGCTTCTTTCTCACGGCTGAAGACCAGTAAAGCATTAGGCCGACCAAACCTGTATCCTTCTTAAAGGATCGTTAAGCTAACGTCCATCTTCATCACTAGTGCCTGATGACTAAGGAGGATTTGAAGCCACAGTAAATACCATCAATTCATGAGAACAGATTAATATATGTGGCTCTGATGACTAGCTCCTTAGGTTTGGAAATTGATAAAAATTTACTAGTAATGTAGCACTTGGTAATGAAAAAGAACCCATGTACAAAATAAGGTTAAAGAATACTGCCACCCATACATCGGAAAAATACGACCTATTTAGTTATAGCGTGATTTTTTTTCCCACTGTTTTATCTGCTGTTATCATTCTAAATTATTAGTGTCATTTTATAATATCTTACACCCCCAAATGACCTGATGACACCTGTTATAGTGATGTGCAATTTGTCTTCTGTTGTTCTTTTTTTATACAATATGCTTTGTACCCTCATGATATAACACCTCAGCACTGTAATGTTAGGTGCTTTGTTCTGCATTTGCTTACACCAGTATTACTGCTAATCTACAAATACCCAAATAGTCTGTGAATAGAGTGCCATTGTTTATTCTCCACTCTTTCACTGTTGTTAGTGTTACCTGTGAGTTGATAAATGGTTCTGATTGAGACTATGAATCTTTTTCAATAGTGATATCACAGGTTTCTGTTTTTCCTCCTTATTGTTTCACCATCCTCTGCAATGTATTACTAAGTTGTGAAGTTACTTTATTTCATTGGCTGACCACAGTAATCAGTGGCTAAAATTTTAAGCTTCATTAACCTGACCTGACAGACTTTCGTCAGCTTACTTGTACTTAATTTGATTTTGGTATTAAAAAGACAATTTAATGAGCATTTAAGGAAATTAATTATAATAACCAAATGTAATACACAGACAGATTATTTCTGAGGTTGAATAGTGTTTGGTATTGAATAGAGAACTGGTAAAAAAGAACAGACAGAAGCAGCAGTTGTTATTATTGTATCAGGTATGTTAACTCTGGTTGGATAATGAAATATTTGTTATAATGTAACCTCTGTAAGAATGCTGTTGCTTTCTGTTTAAGTGGCAGTAGACTACAAAGTAACATTCTTCTCCATATTTATTTATTTATTTATTTGACATTTGTTTACCGGAGTGGTCTGACTAGGTCTACAGAACCTGTTTTCAGCAGAGGCCTGGGGAGAAAAGCTCCACATACAGTACAATACAAATACGGTATAATTCAATACAATACAAATGACATTAAAAATAATATACAAAAATAAATTGAAAGAACAAACTATGTTACAAGATGTTACTATATATATATATATATATATATATATATCATCATCTTTCGGCTGTTCCCGTTAGGGGTCGCCACAGCGGATCATCCGTTTCCATTTCTTCCTGTCCTCTGCATCTTGCTCTGTCACACCAACGACCTGCATGTCCTCTCTCACCACATCCATAAACCTCATCTTAGGCCTTCCCCTTTTCCTGTTACCTGGTAGCTTCATCCTTAGCATTTTTTCCCAATATACTCTGCATCCTTCCTCAGCACGTGTCCAAACCAACATAATCTTGTCTCTCTGGCTTTGTCTCCAAACCTTCCAACCTGGGCTGACCCTCTAATATACTTATTCCTAATCCCATCCATCCTTGTTACATCCAGTACAAATCTAAACATCTTTAACTCTGCCACATCCAGCTCTAACTCCTGCCTTTTTGTCAATGCCACTCTCTCCAACCCATATAACATATCTGGTCTCACTACCCTCTTGTAGTCCTTCCCTTTCACTCTTACTGGTACTCGTCTGTCACAAATCACTCCTGACACTCTTCTCCACGCACTCCATCCTGTCTGTACTCTCTTCTTCAGCTCTCTCCCACACTCCCCATTACTCTGAACTTTTGATCCCAAGTATTTAAACTCATCCACCTTTGCCACCTCTACTCCTTGCATCCTCACCATTCCTCTATCTTCCCTCTCATTCACACACATATACTCTGTCTTAGCCCTGCTGACCTTCATTCCTCTTCTCTCTAGAGCATATCTCCAGCTCTCCGGGGTCTCCTCCACCTGTTCCCTATTCTCACAACAGATCGCAATGTCATCTGCAAACATCATAGTCCGCGGGGACTCCTGTCTAATCTCGTCTGTCAACCTGTCCATCACCATTGCAAATAAGAAAGGGCTCAGAGCTGATCCTTGATGTAATCCCAACTCCACCTTAAACGCATCCATCACTCCCACCGCAAACCTCACCACTGTCACACTACCCTCGTACATATCCTGTACCACTCTTACATACTTCTCTGACACTCCCGACGTCCTCATACAATACCACAACTCCTCTCTAAGCACCCTGTCATATGCTTTCTCTAAGTCCACAAAAACACAATGCAACTCCTTCTGACCTTCTCTGTACTTCTCCGTCAACACTCTCAGAGCAAACATTGCATCTGTAGTGCTCTTTCCCGGCATGAAACCATACTGCTGATCACTATTAATCACATCCCTTCTTAACCTAGCTTCCACTACTCTTTCCCATAACTTCAAGCTGTGATTGATCAATTTAATCATAGAATGTTAGTTTCAGTTAGGAAAATAATAGCCAGAAAGTTAGTGATACAGAACGATAGTAATAGAGTTAAGAAGAATAGAAGCAATGCAGCCTGAGCAGTAGCTTACGGACATGGCATAGAAACAGAGGAGGAGGAGTTAGAAGAGCCTTAGGATCTTGCAGACTGTGAGGGATTGAAATGTGACAGAAGAGGAGGATGAGGCAGGTGTGGAAGAAGAGCAAGAGCTTTGCTTTATGCAGAAGAAGAGCCATGTATTTTTGAGATGATTTTTTTAAAGATGCTTTGAAATTGGTTAGGCCAGGCATAGACCTGGTAGCTAGAGGTAGTGAATTTCAAAGTATAGAGATAGAGTATGAATACAGAGAGTGACCAGGTTTTCTTGTGGATTCTGAGATAGTTAAGAGATTTTTGTCTTCTGATCATAGGGATCGATTTGGTGTGTAAGGTATGACTAGACTGGCTAGTGCAGGGCAGGCAGTAGGCTGGAAAATAAGGTTGTGCAAGGTGATAGCTGAATAAAGGCAAGTTGGTTGGGGAGTTCAAGCCAGTTTAATTCTAGGAGTGGTTTATATATCAGTCTCAGAAGCACAGTGGTGCTGAATTTTGGCTTTGTTGTCTGTTATTTTGATTTATATTTTGGGATATATATATATATATATATATATATATATATATATATATATATATATATATATATAATTTGTACTTTATGGATGTTTTTATTACTCCTGCTTTTGTGCAGATATTAAGAGACCATTGCTTATTTTGTATTATCAACAGCAATAAAAGGAGGTAAACTTTAATAAATCTGGTATTGAGTTACTGTTTTTAAATAATATTTCAGTTATGGTAATGATAACTTGTATTCTTACTGCAAGGAAATGCTTTAAGACTACCCATTTTTTGTTTCAACTTCCTACATTTAGCAGGGCTGCCATCAGCTCAGACTTTATTAGATATTTTTGTGGCATGTTGTGGGTACAGTTTATGCAGGCTATGACTATGGTGATGGAAGTATTCATTGCATAAACTCCTTGGCATGACAGGTGACAGGTGCAAAGCAACCACTGCAAACAAGCAGGATGATCACATCTCACACCAGGCCAACAGAAACTGACTCAACCACAAACTGAAAGTTAGGATTTTAGTTCTAAATGCAGCTGCTGTTAAATTTCTTAAGATGACTTTTTTAGCAACTGATGTGTTTACCTTTTTAGGATATAATAAAAGACTAGTTTTATTCTTTACAAGTGTTTTTGACACATTAAGAAAATAATTTTGCACATATGTGAGAAGGTTTATGTTATCCATGTAGTGCAAGAAAATGCATTGGCTGTTTTATTTTTTTCTCGGCAGTTTTTGCCCCCTGTCTGTTGACCATCAAGTCACCCCAGTTCAGACTAGAGCCTACTCATTCTTGTGTGTGTGTGTGTGTGTGTGTGTGTGTGGGGGAGTTCCTTCAAAATCATGGTGGTGAGAGCCATCCAGGAGGAAGGCAGTATTCAGTTAGGCATGTGGGTTGCTTGTGTCCTTGCTGGCATCCTGCTTATGAGGACTTTTAAAATGGCCCTAACCCCAGACCATGGGTAGGGGATGACTGAAATGCATCATGCTAGGGCTTGCAATGCCCTTCCAATGTGGGTACATGCCCCTGTTTGCCCATTATGAAGACTACCTACCATTGGTGGCTTGTTGAAATTTATGGCTGCAGGCCATATATTTTGCACCCTGTCAGCTTCTCTGCGGGGATTGGTACATTCCATGGCTAGCTCCACCCACAGATGGACATGCCCATCCTCTACTGTCAGCTCCATTAGTCACCTGAGCTGCTAATTTAACTCACATCACCTGGGCTGCAGACAGAGCTTTATCCTTTTGTGCCACTGGAACTAGCTTGGTTGTGGTTTTCATTATAAAAATCAACAGCTGTCCACTTCAGTTATTATGAGACAACCCTAGTGAGAATAACTGATCACAGACTAAATTAAGTATTTAATGAAATCTGACTTATTTACTTGAAAATAAAATTCAGATGACTGCTGATAATTTAAAAACACAGCCAATTTCAAACATACTGGAACAACCTTTTTTTCCTTCTCCTTTTGGCTTTTCCTGGTTACGGGTCACCACAGCCAATTGCTAGGATTTTAACTCAGGTGTGTAAAACTCAGCCTTGTAATCTCTACCCCCTATGAAGAGGAAAACAAAACTTGTCTTCTCTGTAAACCTTAGATGCTGCAGTGAAAGCATGATCATAAGAAGCAGAAACTTGTGCTAAAAGTATAGATACTGGTTGGTAAGGTGTTATTTTATAACCAAGATACTGATTGCATCAACAAACCGTTGTGACTAATGTGTTTACTATAATAAGCTACGAATTCATTTCAACTAGGTAATTTGGTAAATATGTATACTGCACCTCACTCATCTAATTGTGTTATGTTTCTTGCCTGTTATGCTATCTGTATACTATCATTGTATGTAATATGTAACTGTGTACCACTTTAGCGATGTAATATTTGTATTTTCTGTGTTTCTCAGTTTTGGTTCCTATTATCTTTGCCATATGGACCAGGTAGTTGCTAAAAGAATCCTGTACCAGCCTATTATATGGCTATCAAACTAAGTACGTAAATAAATAAGTCATCGATAAAAAACCTTTAGGTATAAGTAACTGCCATAACTGCCCTTCAGTAGATGCTTAGGTTGCTTCCTCTGCTTGTGTATACTGCCCTTCATAGACACATTCTGTTCTCCTCCACTTCTATCTGCAGCTTACCTGTGTGTATTGGTGCTCCCTGTCACTCTGTTCAATATTTCAAAATAACTGTATTAAATAAAATGTAATCATATATTATCAGGATTGTTTATATAATTACAAACTGCATCTGATATGTCAGGACTGAAATACGCCACTTGATGCTAAAGCAACACTTGGGTAGACCAGAATAAAATTAATATTAAAGGGGTGTTACACTTACTGAATCACAGTGTGGAAGATTGGTCAATAGTTGTGGAAACAAGCCAAGGCCAGCCATCATGTTCTGGCGCCTTTTTTTTTCTATGACTTACCCTAAGTCCTACTCCCCACTCTGTGTAGTAACATCTGTTCACTCTAAAGCTATAATGTACACACAATACATGCCCCTGATTACAGGTTGCAGTAGCACTAGAATCCCTGGTGACCACAAAGTGTTGAAGGTCATACTGGAAATATAATTTCTCCTCCCCTGTCTAGGTAAGTTAACAAGATGCCACTCTTCTCTTAACGCCCCTGCTGACTCTTCATTGACTGGGTCTGCAAGTCAAATTAGAATTGATAAATACAATCTACAAAAATGAATATATAACAGTACTTTGTTAGCTGGAATAGTGTCAGGTTTGTAGACTACATTAAGGATTAGTGTTAAAATCAGATGCATTACAAATAATTGCAGAGATCATGCAGGCCATTGAAAAGGATTCATGAGGGTTGCAACTACAGCAGGATGTGTGCATTTTTAATAAAAACATCACCAAGTAATTCAAAGGTCACCAAATTTCAGTGGGGTAATTGCACTATTGGAGTGTCTGTTGGTAGTGCAAAAATGTCATAAGAAAGGGTCATGTTGGCAAAATGAATTAAAAGGCAGGGGGGTAGATGCACATTGCAAAGGAAGGCATGTAAGTGTCACAATGCATAGTGCTAGATCTGTAATGACTTGGCCTTTCTTTTTTTAAAACCTTCAGGACTCAGACAGCACTTCTCAGTTAGCTTGTTACATGACTTTGCCAGGTTCTGTCTCCAACACTTTATTCATAATGTTTGTTGCTTTCTGTAGCTGCCCAGCCCATTAAGCTCATGCAGAGAAAATGACCTCAGATTCTTTTTCTCTATCATTTTCAGAGAAAGCACCCTTTTATTTTCTCCATTGAATGATCAAGCTTTCTCCCTTTTTCAGCAATCAGGTTATATCTATCCATTTTTATTATTCCTCAGGGATTTACTTTTAGCATTCCATGTACCTGTATGCAACAGCTCTCACTCATGCTGTCATTGCCAGCCTGCTTCTTTATTAGATGTATTACTGTTTCTATTTTTAGCTACAGGTTTGTTTTTTACAGGCACTATTGCCCTTTTGACCAAGTACTTCTTTTTCAGCTGTCCAGTTTGAAGTTTATGGGTTTTTGTAGGGGTTGTGTTTGCTGCCAGTAGTTATTAGTTTCTTAAGTGTGTGCATCTGTATGTGTGTCTGTGAAGTTTGGCTCTTAAAGAGTCAAAGGCTGTGGATTTTGAAAAGTAAATCCTGCTGGCATAAAATACCGACGTGTTTTGAGTGCTATGTCTTGTTAATTAGTACATCAAACGTGACTGAAATGTGTAAAGATTTAGATAAGTGGGTTTGACTAACAAACATCACAAGCTCATTTTGAAAATATTCTTCTTCAAAGCAAGGATGGCAGGTTAATAAGGCTTTTAGTGAATCTGATGGTTCCCTCTTTCTAGATCATGGTCTTTTTATCTTTCTGGGTAGTTTATTCCATAATACATGTTCTATCACTGCAAATATTAACTATGGGAAAATTATAAAAGCTTAATGCAGATACAGGTATACATGGTCATGTCTCCTCCCCCTCTGATTTCAAGTTGGACAGGGAATGTTTTTGCTTGCCTTCCTCTTCCATGCCTTCCTCATTGACCCTGGTCTTGGCACTGATTCCACTAAGGCTAGAAAGCAGTCTGCAGTACTGCATCAACATCATTTAGGTATTCCTTTTGATGCCATAGTTAATTAGGATGAATAAAGCATCAGCACTGTGATTATCTGCAGTCTTGATGTTGGTTTCTGTAGCATTAAGTATTGATTTTGCCCCAGGTTTCTGGAATGAGGTTGGCTTTGGTGCCAGTGCCCTTGGTGCATTTTTGAAACTTTAACTCCTCAACATTTCACACCTCAGTGCTGAGAATCTTGCTGCTGATCAAATGTTCTTTCACTACCTCTACCAGATGGCCCTCCATATCTAAGTGTCAAGGACCATAATGCCTTGATGTTGATCTTAGGCATTAGATGACTTCCCAGCACTAATGAGATTGCAAGTTATTTGGTTCATAACATCAATGTCATTCCCATCAATACAACTGCTGATTGGTGTCAATGCCACCCCTTTTATGTCAGTGTTCATAGGTTGGTACTAGGCTATCGGCCCTAGGGCCTATACAAGCCTAGCCATAACAATTCCCTGGATATTTCTTCCCACAATATTTACTTCCCTGGACCCCTGTCTAGCAGGGTGACTGATGTGATCTCTGGGGTTCCTTGACCTGACCAGTTTTTCATCATCATCTTTGGCTTTAGAACTGCAAACCACTCTTTGGGAGCTTCTACAAACTTGATTTCATTCCATTCAGGACCTGACAATCATTTTCACCTTGGAGGCAGGATCAGAAAGCTATAGGCGAGCTTAATTGCCTGACTCTTATGTCACAAATAAACTGAGCATCAAAGTTTCTAAAGTCACACTGTCCATATGGCTTTCAGAATGAATTAGTTTTTTTTAGAGTAGGTATAGTAAAGATGTGGTAATCATGCCTGTGGCACACTGGAACAGTGGTGACATCAGAGGTGCATTTCAAAAATACATCCTCGAGTGACTGTGACTTGGGCTCTATGATTATTCTTGTATGGCACTATCAACCAAATGTAACCCCCATGTCTAGTCCATTTTCAGAATCACAATCATAAAAAGTATGCTTTCATGATGTTAACTCTAAAAACAAACTTGGGACTCTGTCCTGGATGTTTTCAGAAAGATGGACCTAACACTGACAAATATGAAAGTTATGAACTTAGCATGAAATGGCTCTTCATGACTATGGTTTATCTTCAACATACCCACCCCCATCCCCCAACCTCTGGAAGATAAGGGCTAGAAAGGTCTACTCTGTGGTACTGCTTATTATGGTGACTAGCTAATGTTTCTGTTTTTGTGTGTGTGTGTGTGTGTGTGTGTGTGTGTGTGTGTGTGTGTGTGTGTGTGTGTGTGTGTGTGTGTGTGTGTTTGCTTTAGAGTAGCACAATGGAAATATGGACAACTAGGGAACAGTGAAATGACTTATGGGTTAAAAGGAGGAGATAGAGTTTGGGAAAGTTTTATGTGCTGAGCTGACTGAAATCTGTGGTCTAAGTTGTGAAGGTCTTGAAGAAGATGGACCATGAGTATATGATGATCTATCATTATGGCAAATACATCATTTTCACATAGCTTTGACATGCTTATAACTGATAATGTGTGTGAAGTAAAAAGTATTCACTACCTGGAAATACATAATCTGGCAATAACCTGAATAATAGAGATACGTAGGTTAATCCAGAGGTGTCTTTAGTTGAGCTATACATGGGTATATTATTTCTGTGAATGACTCTAAAATGATTGCATGTATACTATTAGAAACAACAAATGTACTGTTTAATGCTGCATTCAGCAACATTCTGAAAAATAAAGTCCAAAGTTATAGTCATATTCCTAGGTAAACCAGAACTGCTAGAGATATATGTATGAGCTGAGGCAGGAGAAGAACCATTATTTGATAGGAAATGTATCAGGTGACCAGATGTAAGTACAATATTCAGTTTTCACAGGATTGGAGGCAAAAATGAAAGTGGGTGGGCTCCTCGCTGATAATTTCTGTTTTAGTAGAGGAACCAGGCAAGCTGTCCTCTTTCCCCTTTGTTATTTGCACTATATTTAGTACCACTGGCAATCAATTAAGAGACTCAGAAATTCAATGATATAATTGGTATAACTGTCAAGAAAAGCTGGCTCTATTTGCAGATGGTGTTATTTATACCTAATAAAAACAGAAAAGGACATTTAAGTGTTTTGGAACATTTTGAAGCAGTTTCAGATCTTTTGAGATACAAAATTAATGAAGCTAAAACAAATGCAATAGCTGTAAATTGTGTATCCACACATGAATTGTTTCACCAATATCCATACTTATGGGGACATGATAAAATGAAGTACATAGGAATATGGATTAAAAAGGATTCTGGTGTGGCAGCTAAGGATATGTGGGAAGAGACTAAACAAAAGATAACACAAAAACTGAGAAAATGGAAGCTCTTTTATATGGACATGGACAGTAAGATACAAGCAGTTAAAATGTTTTTAGTCCCTTTAGTTTTATACACAGGTCAGGCATATTTTTATCAACCACAGTGGAATACACAGTGGATACACAATTTATCAACCACAGTAGAAGTTGTGAACAGCAATTAATAATACAGAGCTGAAGGATTTTATCTGGTAGGGGAAGATGGCAAAAATTAAGTGGGATAAGCTGATTCTTCCAATTGAACAAGGCAGTTTGGGACTACCTGATATGAAGGGGTATTTCAGAGCTACACAGTTAAGACTTTCATACATAGTACAAGCAGAAATCTATAATTCAAAGTGGAAAGTGATGATGATGATGATAAAATGGGGGGAAGCTCAAGAAAGAAGGAGAGGCTCGGATTTTGGATGCAGATCCCTGGGGAGAATAACAATAACCATGCAGAATATGTATTCACAAAGTAGCAGAAAGTATTCTAAGAACTAAGCTAACACAGAATGGAGAAAGGAGATTCTGCTGATAAGGATAACTGCAATTAAGGATATAGATAATAGGAAAGAATGGGCTGAAGTTTAATGGAGAAAACTGGTAAAAGAACCAAGGTATTGGCAGAAAATAATTATAGAGGGAAAGGTAATAGAATGTGAAGAGGCCAATAATTTATTGGACTACAGGATAGAGATTGCCTTCCCTATCAAGGATTGATATCACAGTATAGGCAAAGAGAAAAAAATAAGGCAATCCTAAGTGAAAGACCAGCACTGATAGAGATTGTAGTAGAATCTAGAACAGAAGCTGCTATTAAAAAATGAATAATTAGTAGAGCGTACATAATGTTGCATGATAATTGTGACACCCCACCTCTGGGCCAGTAATCAAAAAGCCTCAGTCCTCACCACTGGCACCTGTGGGGAACGTTCATGGGGAGGATAACAGGTACACACACAGTATCTCCAGATGCAGCTCTCTGCATCAAGCACAATTTCCCTTAAGAGCACACAGGGAACACAGTCAGTCTGGGGGCTAGTTCCTCTCTCTTTCTCCAGATCCCCAATAAGACTCCCCACTGGCACAGCTATAGAGTTGAGTCCTTAGTCAGGGTTCCAAGCCAAGTCCTCCAATACTCTCTGCATCCAACCAGTGCTTTGTATCCCTGCCCAAGTAGTTGACACACATACTCTTTGAGATTTGATTTGCACACACACACACACACACACACACACACACACACACACACACACACACACACACACACACACACACACACACCTGGGAAAGGCTGGCACAGGTTTACTAGCTATGCCTCTTTTTTGCCCAGACTATAAGGTAGTTATCACTGCCACCAAAACCCCACGCCAGCTACTTTAAGGCCCTTAACAAATGGTGTCCAATTTTACTGTGAAATATTACTACTAATGCAAATGATAGTTTGACCAAGAGGAAAGCTATTAGAAGTGGTCCACATAGTGTCACCAAATAAATATGCACATGCTCTCAAAACTTAAAAATCTCTACAAAGATCAGCCACAATGAAAGGTTTAGATATAGTTAATAATAAAAGAACAAGACAATACTAAATATCTCTTCACAGTGACATCAGAGTTCAAAATCACAGGAAATATGTAAAATAACATTGAAGGATAGACTCAGACAAATAAAGCAAAACAATATCTAAACTAATCTTCACTATATTTCTGACTGAATCTAAGAGAATTATACTATTCCCTAATAACTTACTTGGGCAAGGCGAGATGAAATATGTGAGTAGTCTCTCTAGTCAGTCCCCAGACAGAATACTCTGTCTCACTAAGAGACTTCTCAAAATAATATCAAAAATATTACTTCTGGGATAGTTGCAGAATGACATCACTTCTAATCATTTGACTTCTATCTCCCATATAACCCCCTATTGCGGGAAGCTGGCAGGATTTAGCACTTGTAAAAATGCACACACAAGGGCTTTTGCTCTGTTCTGTGGCAGGTGCTGTAAGTCATAAAACAATTTCATATCTCCATGCTTCCAGAGTAGTAATTACTTCACCCCAAAGACAATACAGAAAGCTTCCTAGTACAGACTTTGTGTCTCTGGCTGCACAAAAATGTGTGAGGTAGCATCTTTATTGTCTAGCCCATAAATTGATTTAATTTCAGACATATTTTAAAGTTTGCTGGTCTGAGGTTAATCTCCTGTCTTCTAGTTTCCTCTTTTAAGACATATGCATTTAAACAGTAACAGTAGTTTATATACATTTCTGTTCTCTCCAGTAGGACACATTGTTGATACATTTTAAACACAAGCACTTTACGAATACCTTTTTCAACACAAATCTCTGTACAAATCAATTTGATATACACGACATACAGTTCTAATACAATGTAACACAAGCATCTTGTATGAATCAGTTTGATATTCACAAATGATGTATAATTATTTACAGAATTCCAGCTAGCTGTGCTGGCACTATCTCCTATCATCACAATAAAATCAAGAATCAGTCAGAGGAGGTTAGAAAGGACTGAGAGACTGGATAAGCAATTCACAAAGAAACAATGGGGGATATATGTATGGCTCCCAAATATATTTATTTATTTTACATTTGTTAACCAGGTTAGTCTGTCTGAGCTTTTGGCCCATTTTCAGCAGAGACCCGGGGAGAAAAGCTCCACATAGGACAATTTTGATTAGCATTTTTGACTTGTATCATACAAAGAATTTTGTAAGAAAAGCTTGCAACCTTAAAGAGAGAAAATAAACTATCAAAGTTAAACAGTACAGCATAATTAATACAATGGTTAAAAAACAAAGAGAGGATGATAGTTTGCAAAATAGTTATTAAAATAACGAAGTTAGTCATTAATAGATAAATAACCTAAATATAAAAGCATAGATCCATTTGAGGTAGGTACTTTGCTGAGTAGTTATAAGCATTTTTAACCACTCTGTGATTGAGGAAAAGATAGAGGTGAGGGGAGATACTGCAGGATGAGAGGGTAATATTTTCTGGGTGGATATGATAAAGTCTAGAAGATTTAGGATGTTTGCTTTGAAGTCTTTACATAGGTATTTTTATACCCCATGTAGACTCCAAAGAATTTTTCCTCAGCTAGACAGCAAATGTTGGAGGTGCGATAGGAAAGAAAGAGATAACTGGGAACATATTTTCTGGGAATGTAATGAGTTGGCAGACTTTAAAAATTCACTGCAGACTGCTCTGTCAGAGATACTCAGAGAACAAATTATTTTTTGAGCTATGATACAGAATTGGAATTGTCTAGACATACTAAGGCCTTTCTGAGTCTAATTATGGTGGCTCCAAAAAAACAATTGCTAGAAAATGGAAATCAAAGTCTAAACCAGCTCTACTAGAAGTTTTGAAAATAGTAACAGAGATAAAACAACTGCAACTGGGATCTTTAGAAAAGGGTAGGAGCAAATTACATAGGAAAAAAAATGAGTGTGAAGTAAAAAGTATTCAGTGGAACTGTGGAAACAATACATGCAGAGGAGGAACGAGGTTTAAAAGAAGGCAGGATTTGAATGAGCTTCGTAATGTTTGACTGACAATGACTGAATATATTATAAGTGATGTTTGCAACTGCAATGATGTCAATATGTTTTGTGATATATAATGTTTGCAACTAAAATTATGTCAATCTGGTTTGTTTTCATTTATATACATGTATGATTGACTATGTCATGCATGATAATTTAGTAAAGAAGTTTCTTGTTTAAAAAAATATTCAGTTTTCACTTATGCAGACAGCTACAAGATGGGCCCTGAAAAAGGAACAGAGATTTTTGCATTTAGCCAAAGCTAGCTAAAACAACATACAACTGCTTCTCATTTAATTAAAAGAAACAAAAAGAGTAAAGCCAACCTACAAAAAGCTTTTAATATTACAACTTAATGTATTAACTATGCATGGAATTCCTGCTATGAAACTGCATTAGGATGCAAACAAAATGGAAGCTGGGAATAACACATTCAACCAGTCCATCAAATAGGATTTTGAACAGTAGAGCCAGAAGTCTCTTAACAAGCCTTTCCGCACTTCCTAATTTTATTTATTCAAATCCACCAGTTGGGCCCACCAGTAATTTGATGGAGGACTGAAAACAAGCCTTTACAACAAACTGAAGTGTAAGCAAAGCTAATATTTTAGCCTTGTAATACAAGACAAACTTCCAGCACAACTGCCTCAGTTTGTGCAACATGAACATCCATATGATTCATAATATTAACAATCTTCAACGATGATTAAAAAACAAAACATTCTATGTAGTTCTCTGTGTTTTCAAAACTCTACGACAGATAGATGCCTGACCAGGATGACTGTGCAAGGCTGCCAGGTAAGGTATGATTATATATGAGTATCATAAGTGTTGACCATGATAGACTTTGAAGATGCTACATGACTATTCAGAATCTTTTTTGATTGCATGAGACTTTTATGAGTTGTCTTCATGCTAGATAACTTTATTATTATTATTGAAAAGTCCCAAGGAAGGCACACAATGCAGGCACTTCGCCTTGTCAAATTAATTTGGAGAGGTCACTCACCCATATTAGCTGACTTAAGCATCTGACACTAACTATTGACCTGGGCACATAAACTACCTTCATTAGGGTTTGGCTTGTGAATGATAAGTATATTGGGCTCAGAAGTATAATATTACTACTTAACAACTATCTTTTAAAGCTGTAGTAAAAATGGTTGCACAAACAGTCTATTTAAATGAATGAAGATGCTGCTTCAGCATGATGCTTTGAAACATTTTTTAAACACTTTTATTAAATTAGCGCTTAAGTTATAGGTACACATTAATTAATAGAAAATAAAACAAACCATATTAACATTTTCCATTTATACACATTATACATTACGTTTTCTTTCTTTATGACAACTGTTTTCAGTCCAACATTACATAAATCGCTCAGTTTCTTCCTTCCCTTAAATCTCACTGCTCTTCCTCCTCCTCCTGAATGTTATTCTGCATGTATTGTACCCACAAATTCCATGTATTTATGTGTAATTTGTTCCTTCCCTTTTATAAAGATCACTCTTCCAGTTCTTTTATTTCTTTTATAATATTAAATGCTTCAAATACAGTTAGTTTTGATTTTGATTTCCATTTTCTAGTAATTGCTAATTTTGCAGCTAAGAGAATTAAACTTAATAAGGCCTTACTATGTTTAGACAATTCAGATCCTGTGTCCCGGCTCAAAAGAATCATTTTCTTAGATACAGCCATTTTCCCCCAATATTTCTGACAGAGTACTCTGTAGGAATTTTTTAAGATCTGCTGACTCATTATACTCCCCAACATTTGCTATTTACCTGAAGAAAAATTCTTTGAAGTCTGTTTGGGGTTTAAAAATACTGATGCAAACACTTCCAAGCAAAAATCTTAAGTCTCCAGACTTTGTTGCATACTTGGGAACCATATGTATGTCTTCCCATTGTTCCCTTGTAAATTGCTTTTCCACTCTCTCTTCCCAAATTTTTCTAACCTCCTTTGATTGAGTCTTATAGTTATTGTACACTGTTTCATGTGTCCTACTAATTAACCCCCTTTTTGACATCTGCTTCTGTTCTAGATTCAACTAGAAACTCTTATCAGAACAGATCTTTCCCTTAGGACTCCCCTGTCTCTTTCTATTTGCCTATACTCTGATATCAATCCCTGATACTGAAGGTGGTTTCTAACCTGCAGTCCAAACTTCTTGCCCTCATCCCACTCTATTACTTTTCCTCTGTGGTTATTTGCTACCAATACTGTATTCCTTTGCCTGCTTTCTCCAGTAAATTCCACCTTTCTCTTGCCTATTTTATATAGTCCTACTTGCAGTCATCCTTATTGGCAAAATCTCCTTTCCCCTTTCCTGTATTGGCTTAATTCTTAGAATACTTTCTGCAGCTTTATGAATATAATATTCGGTGTGGTGGTTATTATTCTCCTTAAGAATCTGCATTCAAATTCCTACTTCCTCCTTATTTCTTGATTGTCCCCCGATTCATCATCATCTCTTTCCACTTTGAATTATAACCTTCTATTTCTGTTATGTATGACAGCCTAAATTGTGTAGCTGTAGAATATCCCTTCAAATCATGCAATCCTTTATCTTGTTCTATTAGGCAGATCAGCTTATCCCATTTTGCTTCTGGTCTCTTTCACTTGCAGATAAATTACTTCAATTCTTTAATTATTGCCCACAACTTCTCCTCTGCTAAAAATGTGCTTGATTTGTATATAAAGCTAAAGGGACTAAAACATTTTTACTACTTGTAACTTCCTATACATGTCCATAAACAAGAGCTTCCAGTTCCTCAGTTTTTGTATCATCTTCTATTTAGTCTGTCCCTACAAATCCTTAGCTGACATAACAGAAGCATTTTTAATCCATACTCCTAAATACTTCACCTTTTCATGTCCCCATAAAAATGGGTATTGCTGAACCAAGTCATACGTGGGTACATAATTTATAGGTTCATAGGTGTGTAGTAAGCTAATGACCCTGGAGCCTTTACAAGCCTAGCCCATAGGATTACCCTGGCAATGTGCCACCCAACCTTAGTTTCCAGTGCCTCTGTCGAGTAGAGCCACTGGAGTGATCCCCGGGGTGAATTTTCTATTTTCTATCCACTCATCAAGATTTCTCTTGAAGAGGGCCAGTGAGGTGCTCTGTTTGACATGTATGGGAAGTCTATTGCATAGCATGGGCAGTCTCTGGGTTATGAACCTGTCCCTCCAGCATGTCCTGTTGATTGTGGTAATGAGGTTGAGGTCTCTGGAGTGTGTGGTGCAGAGGGATTGGGATTTCTTTAGATGTAGCATTTCTAACAGAGCTGGGTCAGACATGGCTTTGTAAGTCAAGCAGAGATCGCCTCTAAGTAGGTGATATGAGACCGAGAATAGTTGGAGTTTTTTGAGTCTGTCCATATAGGACAAATGTTTAAGGCCTAGGTTCCTCTTTGTGAGGTACTTTTGCAGCCTCTCCAGTTGTTGCAGGTGTCTAGTGAGGTACATGCCAAATGAGGCTTTGTACTCGATGATTGGCCTAATGAGGGAAGAGTAGAGGGAGACAATGACCTCTTTCTTCATGGATGCAAAACCCTTAGTAATGAGATGTGCCACAAAGAAGGATTTTCTGACCACAGTGGCATTGTGGTGGTCAAAAGAGAGGTTGCTGTCAACCTGTGTTCCCAGATCTCTTATAAACCCTTCTGTGTTCAGTGGACTGCCATCAATGTGGTAGTTCATGGGAACTGGGTTTTTCCCAAAGGGGATGACAACACATTGTTTGGCATTGAGATTAAGGGCATGGTTCTAACATCAGTCATTGGTCTCAGTGAGTCCTTTCTGTAGGATGTCAGCATCACTTGGGGAGTTAATAGTAGCTCCCAACTTGCAATTGTCTGCAAACTTTGTCAGCCAGAGTCCCTTTGTGTTGGACTGGACTTCTGAGAAGTAGATACCAATCAGGAGAGGATTCAGGACCAATCCCTTTAGGACTCCACTCGTGATTGGTCAGCAGTCTGACTTGGAGTCAGCTACTTTCACACTGTGGGTTCTATCTGTGAGCCAGTTTCCAACCCACCTAGTGATATAAGGGTTGATGTCTAGCTTAGTGTGTTTTTATATGATTCCTGAGTGGGGAATGGTATCAAAGGCCTTGGCCAGATAAAGGTAGGCTGTATGAACCACCTTGCCTTCATCCACAGCTCTGGTGACTGACTCAAAGAAGTCGACCAAGTTGAGCAGGCAGGATCTACCCTTCACAAAACCAAACTGCGTGGGATCCAGAGTTTGGAGAGTCCCTATATCCTTGTTTATTAGGTCCATGATGATGCGTTCCATAGCTTTGCACATCAGACTTGTCAGGCTAATGGGGCAATAGTTCCCAGAGTCTGTCGTCACTCCTCCTTTGTGGAGAGGGATGACTATAGCAGTGCGTCATTTGGTAGGGGCAAAGCCTGAGGTGTAGCTGTGATTGAACAGGGCACACATGTAAGGTGCCAGTTCACTCTGTAATTCATGTAGAACATAGGGATATTGTCAGGTCCCATAGAAGCTGTAGTCTTGGCCTTGGACAGTGCTGTTTTAACCTGTGCAGCAGTAATAATGGGTGTCTGGCAATCTACTGGTATTGTGATTGGTCCTTTGGGGGGGGGAGTTGGCACTGAAACTGTCGGCCAGTATATCGGCAATATATGTTGGCTCGGTATAGGAGGTACCATTGTGCGGTAGCTCAGAGCAAATCTTGGTATTGCCATGGAGGTTCTTTACAAAAGTATAGAATGCCTTGTGGTTGTCTTTACTATCTGCTGCAATTACATTTTCATAGCTAGCTTTAGAGGATTTGATGAGGGATCTCAACTTTTTGTTGAGGCTGATAAGAGAGTTTTTCCAGTCTTGGGACTTCACCTTATTCTGCATCAGTTTCCTCCTTCTGTTGTAGAGTTTGTTTATAGCAGAGGACCACCAGATTGGCTTCCTTTTTTTGGAGGAGAGCATCTTGGTTCTATTGGGTATGGTGAGATCCATGCATTTGTGTACGTGTTCATACAGTGCATTGGTGTATGATTCAGGGGTCATGCAACTATTCTCCATTTGCATGGGTGCCATGAAGTTAGCCACCTATGTTCTTAGGAGCCCAAAGTTAGCTTTGGAGAAGTTTTTCATGGTGGTTACCTTTGCAGGGGGGTAGGAGGGATGTTGATTTCCAAGGTGATTAGTTTGTGGTCGAATCTAACCAGGGAGGAGTTGACTATTGGTGTAGAGCAACGGTCGCCCATGTTAGTAATGACCAGGTCAAGGATGTTGCTACCCCTCGTGGGGGTAAAAACTAGCTGGTCCAGGGCATTGGAATTAATGAATTCCAGGAAATGTTGGGCAGGTGTATTGGTACATGAGAAGTTTTCCCAGTTAATGGAGGGGTAGTTAAAGCTGCCAAGTATGAGTGTGTTAGGTTGGACTCTAATATTCTCCAGGGTGCTTAGGAACATGGAGTGAGTGTCTTGGGACATGGTTGGGGACCTGTAACAGGCTACGAACTGAATCGCTGTCTTACTCAATGTTAGCTGCACCTGAAGTATCGCTGATGCATTATGTTGAGCTACCAGTCTGGTGGTGTGCGCATCCTTTATGAATATGGAAACACCACCACCTTTGGAGCTTTGGTCCAAGTTCTGCATCCGAAAGGTGTGGCATGAGTTATAGCCTGGTAGTGCAGGGGATATAACCTTTGCATTACTTCATTATTTTTTTTTCTTTTAAACAAGAAACATCTTTATTAAATTATCACTTACGACATATGTAATCATACAGTTATGTAAAGAAAACAAACCACATTGACATGTTTTCAGTTCCATACATTATACATCACTTATAAGCCATCCAGTCATTTTCAGTCAAACAATACATAGTTCATTCAATTCCTGCCTTCCTTTAAATCTCATTCCTCCTCCAAAATATTATTCTGCATGTAATGTCCCCACAATTCACATTTTTCAATGTCATTTGCTCACTACCCTTTTCTAAATTTCCCACTTCCAGTTATTTTATTTCTGTTATTATATCCACTACTTCTAGTGCAGCTGGTTTAGACTTTGATTTCCATTTTCTGGTAATTGCTTTCCTGGCAGCCACCAAATTTAAACTCAGTAAGGCCTTACTTGCCTCTTTTTAACCATTCCTGCATCAGGTCCTGATCGACATGAGGTTGTGCCAATAGTTTTCTGTACATACAACTATATTTATACCTTTTCCACATTTCTTGCCTTCTCATCTGATCCTTTGCCTTATATATTTTTTTTTTGTTTTTTGGCACATTTAGTTGTTGCCTGATTTTTTTCTACTTCTGGTTTGATTTCCATTCCCACTTGATATCAATATGCTTCTGCTAAACTAAGTAGGGAAGTCATCTTAGACTTGTTATCCTCATGTCTTAAAACTTTGGATCTGGTGAGGTCAGCACTCAGCAGATATGTATGCAGTCCTACGATTGCAGATCTATACATGTAATCAATTTTGAGGAATCCTATACTTCTTTCAGAATGGGGAATATATAATCTTCGTATACACTGATTTTTATAAATCATTTTATAAGCATGACACATTTTTCTTGTTTTCCCATCCAATTGATCCAATACCTTCTGGTGCCAGTCAATCGCCCCAAAACTGTAAGTTAGAACAGGAAGAGCAAATTGGTTTATAGCTTGGACTTTTTTCCTGTATGTCAGGTTTGTTTGGATTATTAATTTTAATGTTCTAAAATATTCCTTACTGAGTTTTGTTCGCATTCGGTCATATTTTACTGTTGGCTCTTTGTCAGTTCCAAAATGTTTATACACTCCCTTCTGCTTAAGTCCCTTTAAATCCCTGTCCCGTCCCAGACTGATATTTTCCTGGTGCTGCAGCTTTTGTAATTTAAATACTGCTTATGCACATGTTTCAAAATCAAATGACATTCTTATATCATTTGAGAAAGTTTTGACCACTTACAGTTGTGCTTTCAACTCATCTGATGAGCCATACAGTTTTAATTCATCAACAAAAAGAAAATGAGAATTCTTTACACTTTGTTGTTTTCTGGGAGCCATACCTGTTCTGGTAAGCAGACAGCTTAATGGGTTCAGGGCAAGACAAAAGAGCAATGACAACAAAGACTCACCTTGGAATATCCTCTTTGAATTTTTAGCCCTGGGATAATAATTTGTCCTTTATCACGGCTTAGCTGCGAAGTGGTTTCCCACTGTTTCATGGTCACTGTAATGTAGTTGATCAGTGTAGGCTGCATATTATTCATTTGTAAGCACTCCTTCATCCATGAATGTGGAATGCTATCAAATGCTTTTTTGTTATCTATCCATGCCATACTTAGATTCTTCCCTTTCTTACAATTCTCCATTATGACTTTATTTAACAACAAATGATCCTTCGTTCCATATGATTTTCTTTTGTTACCCTTCTGTTCTATTGCCATGATTAATTTTCTTCTAAATGACTATAAACTCTTTCGGCATCAATTCAGTATAGTTTATACTTTTTCAGAAGAGAAGCTGTCTATAGCCTTCAGGATAGCTTGCAGGTTCATTATTAAGGAGGAGTATCATTTTTCCTGTTGTTAAACAGGTTGGTGTCTGTTTGGGATGTGCATATAAATAGTTCTTACTCTTGGCTAAGTCTTCATATAAAGATGTTAATACTTATAGCCATAAGTCAAGTCCTTCATCTGGGTCTAGAGTTTTCAAATTAGGAGTTTTTTTTAATTTTGTTTCAGTTGCTCTGACCATTATTTCATCCCATTTCATATCCTGTACATTTCAACTTCTTACCATTTCTTTTACTTCTTCTATCCATTCAGCATCATTGTTATGTTCCACAGGGTCTTCATAGATATTTCATGAAAATGTGCCAATTTATTCTTTTTTTGGAGGTGATTCTATTCCCTTTGCTTTGTTTCTCAAGTCTCTATGAAACCTTGCTTATTTTGTACTTTTCCTTTATTTTTCTGTAGAGTTCTATGTGACCTTCTAGATGTTGACAAAATGTCTAACATGATGAACACCTGTCCTAGGGACCTAAACGTACACTGTAGCATAAGCAGCACCTATTGGAGGGAAAGTTACATCTTCCACAGAATTTCCATCCTCTGGAATGCACTCCCACCTCTGTATTAAACAAAGTAACTCACTAACCCATTTCAAACACTATCTGAATGAATTCAAAATTTTAAATACACCAATAGGCTGGTTACTTGAGCCATTACAATGTGGGGTAACATGTAGTGGGTACTGCTTCGGCTAGACCTTATATAATTCATCCAGAGCAACTACTATAGCAATAACCCACGCCTGGGTGTGGGTAATGCTGGATTTACCCACGGTTGGCGTGGTTTGGTCCCGGGAGCCCGGACCAAACAAAGACAACCGTGGGTAAATCCAGCATTACCCACACCCAGAAGTGGGTTATTGTATATTAATGCCATTATTTAAGAAAAGAAATGATTACTTTTCTTAAATATTGGCATTGTATAATGCCTCTTTGCTGCCCTTCCGCACCTGTCTGGTGTTCCGCGGCAGTTCTGATGTACTGCGCATGCCTACGCAGTACATCAGAACTGTGGGCAAAAGCAACGGAGAACGCAAGTTCTCCGTTGCTTTTTACTGTCTCGCTATGTTAAATGGGTTTAACATGGCGAGACAGCTTTAAAATAAGCAACGGAGATCTCCGTTGCTTATTTTAGCTGTCTCGCTATGTTAAACTCATTTTACATAGCGAGACAAGTTTAAAGCAACGGAGATCGCAAGATCTCCGTTGCTTACATTGTCTCGCTATGTTAAATGGGTTTAACATAGCGAGACAAGTTTAAAAAAAAAGCAACGGAGATCTCCGTTGCTTTTTTTAAATCTGTGTCGCTATGTTAAACTCTTTTAACATAGCGAGACAGTGTTTTATACTAACGGAAAAAGTCCGGGCGACTGGACCTTTTTCCGTTAGTATATTGAGGGATTTACCACGGGCACGCTGGTTGGGCTAGCCAATCAGCGTGCACGTTTTTAGGGTAGGCATTGTATAATAAGTAATAACCTATGATGCACACACACACACACACACACACACACACACACACACACACACACACACACACACACACACACACACACACACATAAATATGGAGAGACAAGTTGGAGGATGATTAGTTCAGCTACCTGCATGTATTTGGAATGTGGGAGAATACAACACCCAGTGAAAAAAACATGCAGATAATAAGAACAACAAGCAGTTATTTTTAAACTAAATGCTATGAAACTAATCTAGCAGAAATGGAAAGGTGGGGTTTGAGCATACGTGGGAATGGTAATATGTCATGTATGCCTCTCCAGTAGTTGAATGAATATTAATAGATGTCTTTCTACATTAAAAATAGCTATACATGCAGCTGTGACACATTAGCATATGGTGGTACATGTGCCTGCCAGATGTTTTCTGTAGAGGGAAAACTGTGACAAAATAAGACTAGAATGCATCTAAGGGACTGCAGTCACAGCAACTTTAATAATATTTTGTAGAAGTTTATGAGGGCATCTTAATGTTATCTGCATTCCAAAGGGTTAGAACAACTACAAGTTATACAGAGGGAAATCTGTGTTTGAAGCTAGAAGAAAATATGCTAAATACATTATAAATTAAAAATATAATATTGTTGCTGGAAAATAATTGAATGGGTACACACCTTGGAAAGCTTTATTTTACAAGTAATCCAACCCTTCAAAGCTTAAGTTCATTTTTTTAGGATTCATTTATGATGCTGTTTAATGAGTGTGTGAAAACTAAGGCATACATAGAAAGGCATTTGGTGTAAAGCTTTAGAGTTGTTGTTGTGTCTTTCGGCTTTTCCCGGTTAGGGGTCGTCACAGTGGAACTCCGGTCCGCTAATGATTGGCAGTAAATGTTTATGTGCCGAGTTGCCAGCCCTGATGCACAACCTTCAATGAAGGTACACCCATTCACGCATGTCCCCACGCAGAAGACGCTTTAGCTGAGAATCGAACCGAACAACGTCTTACTGTGAGGCGACAACGCTACCTTTAGAGTGTTCTTTAAAATATTAAATTGTTAAAAGTAAAGCATATTTGTACTGTCTGCTGGCATTCTATTTTCCAGAATTACATACGATATCTGGGTTTTAAGATACTGGCTATAAAGAAGGCTAAGTTTCTTCATAACACGTTCTCCTCTGAAAGTGAAAAACTGAAATCATTTCCAAGCTAAAACACCTAATCTTCAGCTTAGAACAACACTTTAAATTCAGTCAGTTTGAATCCGGCTAGTATGAAGATTCTTGGCATACCTAATCCAAGAAGTACAAAGTGCCAGTGTAAAGTGCAAGCAAGTATTTTATCTGGTACATAGATACCTATCCTGCCCACCCTTTAAAAATGTTATGGCCCCATAGCCTGGAATACTTATCATGGTCTCTTGCAAATGTTTGAAATGCTGTATCACCAAACCACAAAATAGCTTTCCTAGTCATATCACTTCCTGTATTTTTCCTTACTAATGTTCTACAGTGAGAACAATAAAATGATGCATATAGGCAAAAGCAGAATGGCGAAATGTGATTATTTCTACGGTAAAATGAAACTATATCCCTACTGATCTTCAAGATCTTCTCCCAACAATAAAAAGCACATTCTATGTAACACAGTTTCCAAATGTTGAACTACAACTCAGAGTAAAAAGTCAACAGTAAAAATGCAAAGCATGTACACAGGGAACAGGTAACATAATCAGCCTATGGTAAATATTTAAGATTCATTTTGTAAATATTGTATCTAACATTAGGACATTACATTTAATGGAGAAATATAATTTCAGGTCACTATTAAAAGCATTAGTAGCCCAGTGATTTCTCACACAGTGAGGTAGGAAATTTCACATAGTGAAGAAGGTAATAGAAAATACATTTCTCAGAGGATTCCCAAAGCCTTTGTAAAGTTTTTGGTTAAATTTGCTTAGACCAACATTCATTCAGTCAATAGCAAAATAGTTTGAAATGTAAGCATCCAAGAAATCATTCGTTGGGGATGGTGGGCAGCTTTGCTCACTATCATCACATCCACACTTCTAGCTTTTCATACCCAAAATACTGATTGCATCACCATGGTAAGTGGACAGAATCTAAAAAGTCTGGTTGTTTTTGTGTCAACTGATTTTGTTGTCAGCTGATTGTGTGTCAGTGTAAGCTAAAGACACGCTGTGGAATATTGGATTGATTGGGTGCTAAAGTGGGCTTTCAGGACATTCTGCATACAGGAGTATCAGATTATAGACAACTTGAAAGTCAATATTGCTGTCTTGATGGAGATTTACTATCAAGCATAAGAAGGTGGGGAAGATTTCATAGTGCTGGGGAGGCGCACTGAGCATAGATGACACTCATCTGTGACATAAATGCGATATTTTAAAGCAACAATGGTTACAGTTATCTCTATCATTTATTCCTTGATAACATGTTCAGCTTTAACTGCTGATGCCACAGATGAATGAAATGAGGTAAGAAAAACATCTATCAGAGGCAAGTGCTTCACCTAAGCAGTATTCCAATGATGTCAAAATTATGCCCTGAAGGTAACTGACAGCTGACGTCTCATAAGCAGGTCACTAATGTTGCACCAGTTGCATTAGTGTTACACGCCTATGCCCTGACAGTAACTGACAGTTGGCTTCTCATAAGCAGGTCACTACTGTTGCACCAGCTGCATTAGTGTTACACTCCTATGCCCTGACATAACTGACAGGTGACTTCTCATAAGCAGGTCACTACTGTTGCACCAGCTGCATTAGTGCTACACTCCTATGCCCTGACAGTAACTGACAGTTGGCTTCTCATAAGCAGGTCACTACTATTGCACCAGCTGAATTAGTGTTACACTCCTATGCCCTGACAGTAACTGACAGTTGGCTTCTCATAAGCAGGTCACTACTGTTGCACCAGCTGCATTAGTGTTACACTCCTATGCCCTGACATAACTGACAGTTGGCTTCTCATAAGCAGGTCACTACTGTTGCACCAGCTGCATTAGTGTTACACTCCTATGCCCTGACAGTAACTGACAGGTGACTTCTCATAAGCAGGTCACTACTGTTGCACCAGCTGCATTAGTGTTACACTCCTATGCCCTGACATAACTGACAGTTGGCTTCTCATAAGCAGGTCACTACTGTTGCACCAGCTGCATTAGTGTTACACTCCTATGCCCTGACAGTAACTGACAGGTGACTTCTCATAAGCAGGTCACTACTGTTGCACCAGCTGCATTAGTGCTACACTCCTATGCCCTGACAGTTGGCTTCTCATAAGCAGGTCACTACTGTTGCACCAGCTGCATTAGTGTTACACTTGCTACTGCAGATGAACCTTTGGAATTGTAAGTTGACAGTTCCCAAATTCTCCCTCCTTACCCTCCAGTAAACCTCACATCCGTCTTGAGTTCACATTAAGCCTGTCTACTAACCTGCAGGTCAGGACTGCAGAAAGACAGATCCTCGCACTACTGCTGTTTCTCACAGTTCATGGCTAAAAGACAGTCGCTCACACATATTATCGATGAATAAACTAAAATTTACAGCTTATCATCTTAAGATTTGTGCAACTGGTATTATACAGATCATTAATAGCAAAAGTGAATAGTAATGTCTTTTGGCTTTTCCAGGTTAGGGGTTGCCACAGCAGGACTGCGGTCCGCTAATGACTGGCAGTGAATTTTTACGGTGCCGAGTTGCCAGCCCGATGACCAACCTTCAAAGAAGACACACACCCATTCACGCACGCACCTACCTGCATGCCTTTATGCATCACTCAACCACAAGGAGGACATGCAGACTCCACACAGAAGGTGCTCCAGCCGAGAATCGAACAGGAGAACCTCTTGCTGTGAGGCGACAATGCTAACCGCTCCACCACCGCAGCCTGTTAATAGCAAAAGTGAATACAATGGTAAAATTGTCCCTGAGCACATTGTGTGGAATCTGCCTTTTATGAATGACATATATATTATGAATACATTGACATCTTTATTCCACAAATAACCTACTAGTGTTTTGAAAACATGCCCATGTAATCACTACTGTGTGAAGAGGAGTACATTATTCCTAGCTTCCAAACTTCCACAGGAATACCATCTATTCCTGAACACTTTTGTGTGGATTGGTTATACATCACCATTTTTATCTTATCTCCTCCTTTTCTAGCTGTTAGTAACTGAACCTTATCTAACTCTAACCTTGGCATATTTAATTCTTCCATAAACTTTTCCATTTGTACTTTTTCTCGATTTCCACAGTTCTTTGTTTTATACAGATTTTCATAAAAGTTCTGAAATATTACTAACAACTCTACAGGATCCCTGGTTATTTTCCTTGTTATAGGCTCCCTAAGCTTGGCAACAATCCCTTCTACTTTCGGTTGCCTGAGTTGTTGGGCTAAAAGTTTTTATGCTCTGGAGTTGTTATTAAAATACAGCTGCTTGACAGCAATATTTCTAAATTCATGCATATTATCGAGGAAGCCCCTTATTTTCTCTTTAGCATTCTGCAGTTGCACCTGTTCTTGTTCTGTAAGATTCCCCCTATTCTGCAATACTTTAACCTTTGTCAGGCTCTCTAAACAAATATGAAATGAGGTATTTCAGAGCTACACACTTAAGGCTCCTATACATAGTACAAGCAGAAAGCTATACTTCAAAGTAGAAAGGGATAATGATGAAATGAGGGGTAAGCTCAAGAAACAAGGAGAGACTGGGATTTTGGGCGTAGATCCTTAAGGAGAATAACAGTAACCACACAGAATCTATTCATAAAGTAGCAGAAAATATTCTAAAAACTAAGCCAACAGGGATGGAGAAAGGAGATTCTGCCAATAGGGATGACTGCAATTAGGGGTATAGAGAATATTCAAGAGGGAGCCAGAATTTACTGGAGTAAACTGGTAAAGAAACCACGGTATTGGGAATAAATAATTGGAGAGGGAAAGGTACTAGAATGGGAGGCTAATAATTCATTTGGACTGCAGGCTAGAGATTGTTTTCCCTGTCAAGGACTGATATCAGAGTATAGGCAAATAGAAAGAAACGGGGGATCCTAAGTGAAAGACCAACACTGGTAGAGTCTTTAGTAGAATCTAAAACAGAATCTGCTGTTAAAAAGGGATAATTAGTAGGGCATATAAAATATTGCATGATAACTATAGGAATCAACCGATGGAGATAAGAAAGGATTGGGAATATGCAACAAAGTCAAGAATATTTAGGATTGTTGCTTGGAAGAGTTTGCATAGGTATTTTTATACCACAAGCAGACTCCAAGCAATTTTCCTCAGCGAAGAAAGAGGTAATTGGGAACATATTTTTGGGAGTGTAATGAGTTGGCAGACTTTAAAAATTCCCTGCAAACGACTCTATCAAATACCAGGTGAGCAAACTGGTGTAACTAAGTAAATAATTTTTTTTGTTGAGCTGTGATATAGAATCAATATTGTCTAGACATAGTGGGGATTGTGCAAATCTTACAATATTGAAGTAACCGAGAAGCACTGGAAACATGAGCTGCAAAGCATTATAGAGAATAATGCAGTTTATATCACATTGGATAACCAGGAAGCTGCGGTGGTGCAGCGGTTAGCATTGTCACCTCACAGCAAGAGGTTCTCCCATTTGATTCTTGGCTGGAGCGCCTTCTGTGCAGAGTCTGCATGTCCTCCCTGCAGTCGAGTGAACTTTAAAGACATGCAGGTAGGGGTGTGCATGAGTGGGTGTGCCTTCTTTGGAGGTTAGGAGCCGGCCTGGCAACTCAACACTATAAAAATTCACTGCCAATCATTAGCGGACCGGAGTTCCACTGTGGCGAACCCTAACTGGGCAAAGCTGAAAGACAAAATATCACATTGGATAACCCATTGCCAACAGTTAAAAAAATATATGCAAGAAAACTAGATATAGTAGTCCATGAAAAGAAGACAAACGTAGCATTGATTAATGAAATTGCTACACCCAGTGATTACAGTGTCTTGCATACAGAGAGACACAAAGTCATAAAATACCAGGATCTGCAGGCAGAAATGGGGGTAATGTGGAAGGATACCCAAACAATTCCAATAGTATTAGGAGCAATGGGTGTCATAAAAAATAATCTGCAGTTGTATTAGATATGCTATTGATACAGGTAACTCTGTATGAATTGCAGAAGGAGTCAATTCAGGGCACCTTGCAAGTGCTGCAAAGAGCACTTTTGGCCTAAATCAAGGATTGAAACAATACTAATTTCCTGAACCTTAATCATACTGTGACTTAGGAATGGGGTCCACTCCCATCATGCTATTAGAAACCCAAAAGACGTGGAGAAATTAAACTGAGACAGGGTTGTAGTTGTTCTAACTTTCTGATTTCTCATCTGCTTTGTGTAGATGATTTAAAACTGTATAGTTCATCAGATAAGAAGTTGGAAGCACAAATGCAAGTGATTAAAACTTTCTCAAATGATATAAGAATGACATTTCATCCTGATAAATGTGCAAAAGCAATGTTTAGATCCAGAAAATTGCAGTATCAAGATATCAATCTAGGACAGGAATGTGATATAAAGGGACTTCAGCAGGAAGGAGTGTATAAATATTTGGAAACTGATGAAGGATTGGCAGTAAAACATGAACAAATGTGAATAAAACTCAGTAAGGAATACTTCAGAAGACTAAAATTAATATTGAGAACAGACTTGCCATCTAGGAATAAAGTCCACACTATAAACCAAGTTGCTTACCCTGTTTTAACTTACAGTTTTGGTATGATTGATTGGCCTCAACAGATATTGGATCAGATGGATAGAAAAACAAGAAAAATGCTTCACACTTATCAAATGATATGCAAAAATCAGTGTACACCAAGATTATATATTCCACGGTCTGAAGGAGGTATGGGCCTCCTTAAAATTAATAGCATGTATAGATCTGCAGTCATCCTGCATACATATGTGTTGATCTCATCAGATCCAAGCATAGTGAACATTTTAAAACATGAGTAGAGGAAGTCTAAGATGACTTCTCTGTTAAGTGTAGCAGAAGCATTCAGGTGCCAAGGAGGAATGGAAATCAAACCAAAAATAGACAAAAATCAGACATCAGCTGAATGTCTCAAAAAAAAAAAAAAAAACAGAAGAAAGAATATAGTGAGGAGGATCAGTGGAAAAGGAAAGAAGTGTAGAAAAACCATAAATGTATTGGCAAGTATAGAGATCTCCTAGAACAACCTCATGTTTTTTTTCCAACATCTTTATTAAATTTCCACGTGACAAATGCAATCTTACATTTATATAAATTAAAAACATACAAAATGAAATCACTTTAGTTGTAAACAGTTTACATCACAGACACCATTGAAACAACTGTAGTTGTAAACATTACTAACCACTTATAAACATTCTAGTCATTGGCAGCTAAACATTGTATATTTGCCGCTTAAACCTCGTTCCTGCTCTGCATATTCTTTTCGCAGAATTCCCATTTTTTCTATATAGTTTGCTCCTTTCCTTTTCTAAAGATCCCAATTCCAGTTGTTTTATCTCAGTTACTATATTCACTACTTCTAGTAAAGCTGGTCTAGAATTTGATTTCAAACGATACAGATAAAACAAGAAACTGCTAATACACAACACAGGACCCGGCAAGACCAAAGGGCATCCAACAAGCAACACCAAATGTAAAGTATAAAGGTTTAATAAAGTCACCAGTTCCGTCAAGCTCACAGAAGTTCCCCTAGTAGTGTTCTTGATTGTACTAGGGGAACTTCTGTGAGCTTGACGGAACTCTGTTTTGGACATGATAAGGACTGTTTGAGTGAGAATTTTAGTCAAACTAGTGATGACTTTATTGTTAACTCAGTTGTGAATAATGGTGGAAATGGTGTCTCTTCTATGTGTACGGAAGTAGCACCTGTAATTATTACTAACTCCACTGGTGACTTTAAAGTATATAATTTTTCCTCTGTCTTAATTTCTAGTGAGATAGCTGACTTTTTGTCTAAAGGCCACACATATGTTCCTAAACAAAAATTTGACATTGTAAGAGCAATTTTGGATGTTAAAGTGTATGCACGTAAACTGAATTTTAACTTGATGTTGGGAGGAAATTCAGATAACACATACACTAACTCATTTAGAGTCCCTAGTACTTTTAATCCCCCCTTGCATCCATTAGTTCAGATTTTTGAACAGATGTGTGAACTAGATTTAAGACAGAGATTTGATCATCCCCATGCTAATAACAATGATCACACTAGCAAAATTGAGCAGGAACATTTAGAGTATATTAGGACACACAATATTCGGATCTGTAAGCCAGATAAGGGTGGGGGTGTAGTAGTATTTGACAACAACGACTACTTTGAACGCATGTTAAAACTCTTAGACAATACCTCATACGAACTGAGTTCTAGATCTGAAGTTAACAGGGCGTACACTATTATAAGGAACAGTATAGAGGACATGTTTATTGAGGGTAGAATACACCAGGAATATTACAACTTTATGATTACATCATATCCTAGGTTCCCATACCTGTTTGGTATACCAAAAATCCACAAGGATTTGGAGAACCCCCCTATGCGACCATTAGTTGATGGACGTGGCTCACCTACCTATGCATATGCAAAGATTGTGGATTCGGTTCTGCAAAAATATTTGTTATTTGAACATCAAATTTGTAAGGACTCATGGTCTTTTCTAGGGAAGGTAGACGAGATAGAATTTGACACTAGTTACAACTTCCTTACGGTTGACGTAAGGGATTTGTATACTTGTATCCCTCAGGACATAGGAATAGAATGGGTGAGCTTTATGATGAAGAAAAATGGAGCCACTGTTGTAGAAGTTTCCCTGGTTATTGAACTTCTTGAAATAATTTTGTTCAATAACTATTTTATGTTGGGTGATAATTTTTACTTACAGAAGGTTGGGGTCGCTATGGGCTCTCCTTGTGGGGCTAGTATAGCCAATATGGTAATGGCCCATTGGGAGAGAGAATATGTCTTTACCAAGGACACATTGATGTCACATATAGCGTTCTATACTCGTTATTTGGATGACATCTTTATCCTACTTAAGGGCGATGAAACAGTTGGTAACATATTATTAGACTCGTTCAATACTTCCACGGACTTTTTACGTTTTACCTCAACATATAGCAATGAAGCTATAGCTTACCTTGATATTTGGTTGCCTAAAAACATGGAGTGAAAAAGTTATGTGGCTAGTGTACATCGAAAAAATACATACTCTAATTCTTTTTTACACTTCAGTAGTTGTCATCCTAACTACCAGAAGCGCTCGGTAGTTAAAGGTCAGCTAGTTAGGGCGACCCGTACAGTGAGCTTGGATGATGACTTCCATCGCGAGTGTGAATTATTAAAGAGTATGTTTTTACACAGAGGTTACCCGTTAAACCTTATTGCTAATTTGACTAATGAAGTTAAGGACAAAAGGTTGAATGGGACATACAAACCCATTTTGAACGCTGGATTGGTTTTAAGTGACAGTGGGGTCAACACAGATGTTACAAATACGCCTAGATTGACTAGTTCATCTAGTAAAGACATCAATACTAGGAACCTGTGTCCCAGGCTTATTATGACTTATGATATTTACAGTTACCACTGCATTGACCTTATTGGTAAGAATTGGGATTTATTTAAAAGTAACCCCCGGTTTACGCTAAAGTAGGAGCACACCCAGAGGTAACTTTTAGGAGAGGTAAAAATTTGAAAACGTTTTTAGAACAACCTTGCGTTAGTTTGTTAAGGACACCTGGTACATTTAAATGTCAAAACTGCAACCAGTGCAGGCACACTGAAGAAAGTAATAGATTTGTAGTACAACATAGGGAATATAAGTTGAGATGTAGAGCTAGTTGCAACTCTAGAATGGTTGTTTACCTAGCTAAGTGCCAGAGATGCTCTGCGTTTTACGTGGGTAAAATGGAGCGGAAACTACGTGAACGAATTTATGAGCATCAGTATGCCATCATGAAGAAAAAACAGGAGAACGCACTGGCTAAACATATTTGCAGCTATAATGAACATAGTTTCAAGTTTTTGGTTATCGACCAAATACTTGAAAACAAGAGGGGCGCTCCTTTACCTTTACTACTAGAAGAATCAGAACTTAAATGGCAAATTAGATTAAATGCGTATTCATTTCCAGGACTGAATGACTCGTGTTCAATTAGTAGTGTCCTAAAACTCAGAAGTCTGCAGAGATAGCCCAGTGATGGGCTTAATATTATAATGTCACAATATTTAATGTAATGGATTTTTGCACACAGTACAAACATAGTACTATATATATAATTGAATGTAAATACTACCAGTATTAATATACATTCACAGAGCAACTTGTAGTACCAGCATATATAAATGATTTTTGTATTGACTATTTGTAAGTTAATATATGCTTGTTAGTGAATTGTATTCTGGTTTGTATCCTGTAATTAGTTTACGTTTATATATACATACATCTTTTAGGATATACTTTTGTTAGTTCATTTTGATGGGGATTTTATTGATTCTACTTCAGTAGACTTTAACTTAGTACATTCAATTTCAGAATTTACATAGGAAAATATACATTTTTTTGTGGGGTCTTTCTTGTGGAGGCCCTTAAACTTCCAGCTTTGGAGCTGGATATTGTAACTTACTTTATCACTTTTTGGGATGATGGTGGAGTTAATTGGCTTGAGGGGTCGTGTCTATGGATACTTATTGTTTAATTAATTGTTTTATTGACGTTTTTAGTAATCAAGTAATTGTGACCTCCTTTATAAGGTGTGTTTGTAACTTTTATACATGTTTCTGAGGAAGTCTGCATACTTTGCAGATGAAAAGCGCTTCAAAGTACTTTATTAAACCTTTATACTTTACATTTGGTGTTGCTTGTTGGATGCCTTTTGGTCTTGCCGGGTCCTGTGTTGTGTATTAGAATTTGATTTCCATTTTCTAGTAATTGCTTTTTTTGGCAGCCACCATAATTAGACTCAGCAAGGCTTTATTATGTCTAGGCAATTCTGATTCTTTAGCATAACTCAAAAAAATCATCTCCCCAGTCAGTCCAATCCGCCCACCCAGCATCTCTGGCTGAGCAGCACACAGGGAATCCCAGAAGTCTGCTAGCTTATCACACCGCCAAAAAATATGTTCCCAGCTACCTCTTTCTTGCCCGTCACACCTCCAGCATTTGCTATCCACCTGAGGAAAATTTCTTTGGAGTCTACTTGGGGTATAAAAATATACAAAACATTTCCAGGCAAAGATCCTAAATATTCTAGACTTTGTTGCATATTTGGGAGATATGGGATCTGGACACATGCTCGACTAGCATATGTCCGAATCACAAAACATCGAACGCACATACACGAAAGCTCTTAACATCAAGTGCTTCTGTGTATGTGTGCCTGTTTCGTAGTTCAGACTACAGTGCGGGTAAGGAAAAATTCCCTTTTCCCCACTGTAGTGCGATCTCGGAGTGAGAATAATAAAGTAGAGGGGTGTGGGGGGTGCAGGGCGGCAAAGCCCCCCTGCAGAAACGTAGATTTTTTTTTGAACTACACATACATGGAAGCGCTTTTCGATGTTAAGCGCTTTCGTGTATGTGTGTTCGATGTTTTGTGATTCGGACATATGCTAGTCGAGCATGTGTCCTAGACCTGGGAGATATACATATATCCCTCATTGTCTTTTTGTGAATTGCTCATCCAATCTCTCTTCCCAATCCTTTCTAAGCTCCTTTGATTGATTCTTGTAATTATCATGCAGTATTTTATATGCTTTACTAATTATTTCTTTTTTAATGGCAACTTCTGTTCTACATTCTATTAAAAAGTCTACCACTGCTAGTCTTTCATTTAGGACCCCCCTATTTCTTTCCCTTTGCCTATAGTCTGATATCTATTCTTGATAGGGAAGGCAATCTCGAACCTGCAGTCCAAATAAGTTTTTGGCCTCTTCCCATTCTATTACTTTCCCTTTCCCTTTCTAGTTATTTGTTCCCAATACATTGGTTCCTTTGCCAGTTTTGTCCAATAAATTCCAGCCCCCTCTTACCTATTATTTGTATCCCTAACCACAGTCAACCCTATCGGCAAAATCTCTTTTCTCCATTCTCTTACTGGTTTGGTTCTTAGAATACTCCCTGCTATTTTATGGATACTCTGTATGATTTTGGTTGTTCTCCTTAAGAGTCTGCATCCAAAATCACAATCTATCCTTATTTCTTGAACTTCCTTCCTGCATCATCATCATCCCTTTCCACCCTGAATTATAGTTTTCTGCCTGTGTTGCTCTAAAATACCCCCTCAAATTAGGTAATCCTAGTCCACCTTGTTCTATTGGTAGAATCAGCTTATCCCACTTGACCCTTACTGTCTTCCCTTCCCAGATAAAATCCTTCAACTCTTTTTTAATTGCTGTCCATAATTTCTCCTCCAGTTGATAAAAGTATGCCTGATCTGAGTATAAGACTAAAGGGACTAAAAACATTTTAATGGCTTGTATCTTAGTATCCATATCCATATAACAAAACTTCCAGTTTCTCAGTTTTTATATTATCTTCTGTTTAGTCTCTTCCCATATATCCTTAGCTGCCACCACAGAGTCATTTCTAATCCATATTCCTAAATACTTAATTTTATCATGTCCCTATGTTGTTGTTTTTTTTTTTTTTCGGCTTTTCTCTGTTAGGGGTCGCCACAGTGGAACTCCGGTCCACTAATGATTGGCAGTCAATTTTTATGGTGCAAAGCTGCCAGCCCGATGCCCAGCCTTCAACAAAGGCACGCCCATTCATGCATGTCTTTCGTATGCCACTTGACCACGGGGAGGACATGCAGACTCCACACAGAAGGCGCTCCAGCCGAGAATCGAATGGGAGAAGCTCTTGCTGTGAGGCGACAATGCTACCGCTGCACCACCGCAGCTCCAATTTATATTGTTGGACCAATTTGTGTGTGGGTACATAATTTACAGCTACTGCCTTTGTTTTAGCTTCATTAATTTTATATCCTGAGAAGATTTTAAATTGTCTTAAAATGTTCCACAACACTGTAATGTCCCTTTCTGGTTTTGTCATGTATAGAATAATATCATCTGCAAACAGAGCCAGTTTTTCCTGACTACCATACAAATTATATTCTTGAATTTCTGAATCCCTTATTTTCTTTGCCAGTGGTTCTAAATATAATGCAAACAACAAAGGGGAAAGCGGACAACCCAGCCTGGTTCTTCTACTCAAGCAGAAATTATTGGAGAGGACCCCACCCACTTTAATTTGCACCTCCGATCCCTCATATATTTTTCTAATCAACCTTATAATTGTATCAGGGAAAGCAAATGCTTCCATTGCCCTGCTCATGAAGTCCCGGTCTACTCTGTCAAATGCTTTCTCTGGATCAAGACTCACCAATAAAAGGGGTACTTTCTTACATTCTGCTTCCCTCTGGATCATCAATGTTCTGTTAATATTGTCAAATGTTTGCCTCCCCTCCACAAAACCACACTGATCCATATCTATCAATTTTGGTATCACTTTTGCTATTCTTTTAGCCATTATAGACACAAACACTTTATAAACATGGTTTAGTATTGAAATGGGCCTGTATGAAGCTGGATCCAATGGATCTTTTCCATCTTTAGGTATTAGAGTTACCATCGCCTTCTTCCAGGATGCTGGAACTTCTCCTCCCCTTAAAATACTGTTAAACAAAACCTTCGAGATCTTTATCATTTTTTTCCCTCCTAACATCCAAACTTCTACAGGAATGCCATCTATTCCTGGGGACTTTCCTGTAGATTGGTTATACATACCCATTTTTATCTCATCGCTTCCTATCCTGTTAGTAATTGAGCCTCATCTACCTCTAACTTTGGCATATTTAATTCTTCTATAAACATTTCCATGTGTACCTTTTCTTGATTTCCATATTTTCTCTGTTTTATACAAATTTTCATAAAATTTCCGAAATATTTCTAATACTTCTACAGGGTATCTTATCTTCCTTGTTATAGGCTCCCTAAGCTTGGTGACTGCCCTTTCCCCTTTTTGTTGCCTGAGTTGTTGTGCTCTAGAATTATTATCAAAAACAGTTACTTAACAGCAGTCTTTCTAAACTCATGCATGTTATCAAGGTAATCCCTTATTTTCTGTTTAGCTTTCTGCAGTTACTCCTTTTCTTGTTGTGAGATATTTTCCCTATCTTGCAATACTTTAACATTTGCCAATCCCTCTAAATAATTCTTGTTACTGTTCAGCCATATCTCCCTTTCTTTTATTTCCAACCTAGTTTTATATTCCACATTAGTTCTATCCCACTCCTTAGCTATGTTTTCAGAAGACAAATCTGTCTTCTCTAGTGGCTCCTGAAATAAGCCCACAACCCATTCTTTCAATTCCTCTCTTTTCAACCGGTGGGTGGGGAAGCGCTAGTGTCACATTTTTATTTCATTACCCTGGGGTTTTATTTTAGTTATTATTGGTGCATGATCTAAAATAGTTATTGGGTGTGTTTCAAGACCTTCAATTAAATGCACATGTTCCTGGGAGATATAAAATCTTTCTAGCCTAGCCCAGTTTTTGAATCTTGGTGAGTAATATGTAAATTCACTCCGAACTCCTAGTACTGAATTCACATCTTCCATGCCAAACATTTTCATAAATTTCTTTGAAAATTTTCTTAAGCTCCATTATAGCAGTTTTAGGGGGGATGTAAATGCATGCCAGTGTAATCCTCCTCCCTAGCCAGCAGCCCCTTAGTACTATGTATCTTCCATTATTATCATTTTTTCCCTCTTCTATCACTATTGGAGCTCCTCTTGCAATTAAATAAATACTCCTCTTTTTCTTTGCCCCAAATATTCCACTGAATAACCATCCTGAAATCTTTTCTTTATCAAATGCACATGTTCATTTCTTTCCATGTGTGTCTCCTGTAGCATAGCTATTTGCACTCTACATTTTTTAATATAGTTCACTACTCTTTCTTTTTTATTTTTATCTGTAAGACCATTTAGATTGAAAAACATTACAGAAAGCATAATTTTCTTGTATAGTTATTATTACCACCTTTTATATATAACTGCTGTTTTGCTAAATGTCTAGTTCCAACTTTTTTGTTACTTGTATATATTGTCTGGCAGTCTTTTACACAGTTGTTCCATGTCATATCCATCTGCACCTATGTCACATCTTACATAACATTTTGCTTTTTTGAAAGCCCTCAGACAGAACAACCCCCCAAAAATCCCTCCTAAAACCTATGAACTTTACAATAACACACAAAACTATGCACGTCTTAAAATATTGACGTTTTTGCTTCCTAATAAGAACATAAGTTCTAAGTTGATAGCTACACAGACAGGCTAAAAATAGGGTTCCTATTAAATGATCGAAGACGCATTCTTTCGAATGTATCTTGATCGAACTTGAAAGCACGGAAAGGCAAAATAGCGAAACTGCATATAAGCAAATTCTTTCCCTGGGAAAGAAATTGCTTGGCCGCTTCCGTTACTTTGCCGTTTTTGTCACTGTAGTGTGATCTCGGAGTTGATATATTTAAGTAGGGGGGTGTTGGGGGCACAGCCTCCCACTTTATGTAATGTTTTAATTTTTTTTTTTTTTTTTGTGGAACAGCGATTTTTTTCTCTTGGATAAAAATCGCTGTTCTAAGCATTCGAGATTGTAAGCTTTCACTTACATGTGTTCGATAAATCATCGTTCACTTTTTTAAGCATGTGATGATTTAACATAGACCCTAAAATTAACCAAAAAAAAGGTTAGTCATGTTAAGACGCATGGTACAGCCTGTGCTATTAGTAAATGCTATTTAATCTTTTATATCTATATAACTCTCCCAGTTGAGAAAACACTTGAATGCTTTTAGTAAACACTTTCTCTAAGTCATTTTTCTTTATCAAATTGTCTTCTAGTGACATGCAGACCAGACACTGAACTGCTAAGGGTACCTTGTTTATCAGAAAGAAAGACTTACGGTATTTAATATTCTTTTTTATTTACATGCTTTGTAATAAATTTGTTACTGGATAATGCCTCTACCCAGTCTATAACAACCTCATGTTGATCAGGATTTGATGCAGGAATGGTTAAGGAGAGGTGAGTTGAAGCCAGAGGATGAAAGGTTAATAATTGCAGCCTAGGATAGTGCACTATGTGCAAGTTGGTTTACAAAGTACATTAAGCATGTGGGAGAAACAGAACAATTTAGGTTCCATAAAAAAATAATTGCAAACAGTTGCACACCTTGTGGCTGAGAGTAATGTAGTCATGGTACAGGGCCTGTGCACCAAAAAGGCATAATAATGTGGAAAGACTATTGCAATGGGGAATGTGCAAATACTACAATATAGAAGTAGCTGAAAAGCATTGGGAAGAAATAGCCAGGGAATTGTTATGGCTAGGCTTGTATAGGCCCTAGGGCTGACAGCCTAGTACCAACCTATGAACCACAAAGCATTATAGAGAATGATGTAGTGTACATCACATGATATCAACCATTGTCAACAATTCAAAACATAGATATGAGAAAAACAGATAGTATTCTATGAAAAAAGACAAAACTAGGATTGCTTATTGAAATTGCTATACCTAGCAATCACAGTATCTCACACACAGAGATACTCAAAGTCAAAAAATATCAGGATTTTCAGGCAGAAATAAGAGCAATATGGAAGAAAGATACCCAGATAGTTCCAATAGTAGTAGGAGCAAAGGGTCTCATAAAAAATAATTTTCTGTCATATATAGATATACTATCAATAGATGTAACTCCATATGAATTGCTGAAGGAGTCATTTCTGGGCACATTGCAGGTGCTGTGAAGAGCACTTTTGGCTAACATCAAAGATTGAAACAATACTAATTTCATGAACTTTAATCATACCCTGACTTAGGAATGGGGTCTATTCCCATCATGGTGTTAGAAACCCAAACAACTTGGAAAAATTAAACCGACAGGGCCATAAGGGGCCTTGTTAGTTAGGCAGAGGTCACCCTGTAGGACTGTACATGATACAGAGAATATGGATGTAGTTTTAATGTGATCTGCACGGGACACAGAGCTAAGACGCATGGTACAGCCTGTGCTATTTGTAAATGCCATTTAATTTTTTATATCTATATAACTCCCAGTTGAGAAAACACTTGCATGCTTTTAGTAAACACTTTCTCTAAATCATTTTTCTTTATCAAATTGTCTCCTAGTGACATGATATTTTTAGTGAGGAATTGTTATGGTTTCTCAGGTTTGGTTTTCTGTTTGGTGAGATACATACCGAAGGGACCATTACATGCTATGATGGGCCTGACACTGGATGGTTGTATAGAAAGGAAAGATAATCTCTGTGAATCATGAATATATACCTTTAGTAATCATCTGGGCTAGGTAGAAGTCTTTTCTAACTACCATAGAGAGATGGTGACTGAAAGAAAGTTCGTTGTCAGTGAAGATACCCAGGTCCTTAGTGCCTTGCTTTAGAGGGAGATAGAATATATATATTCTAAGTTATGGATACAATGCTGTTGGTGTTTACCAAAGGACATAATGTTGCACATTTTAGCATTTAGCTGTAGATCATGGTCCTGGTACCATATGTTTGTGTATGACGCGCCCATTTTTAGGATCAGGGAGTCAGCATGAAAGCTGCTGAGAACACCAAGTTTGCAGTAATCCATAATGGACTTGTACAAAACTTGTGTGTTTGTGTGTGTGTATTATGCTATGCTTCACTATATATTATGGACATCTCAAGAAATACATACATCACTTTCTTTGAAGTAAAAACTTTGTAAAATACATGCAATATATACAATAGCATTATAACTGGCCTTGGTGGTGTCACTGCTTTGTACTTCTGTGAACCTCCCTGAGTTACAAACTCGTTTTGTTCTTACTTGTATAAAATTATCATAAATGAATTGTTGTGTGGTCTTTTCATTTTTGAATTTATTTTTTGCAGTTTCCTTGTATTGTTTCTTTTCTGGATTATCATTATGTAGTGTGCCTAGTTTTTAAGCATTATAATAAATTGAACTTGCGATACAGTTCTTGTTATCCTAGCATGGAACACAATCACTTGCTATTTTAATGATTTTGCCATATTTAGGTAATTACCATTCTCCAGTAAACGATGTAGCCATAAGGTTCTAAAGTCACATTTGGTAGTTGGTTATAGTCAGGTAGCTTGTCTACAGCAGGTCATGTAAATGCAGAATTTACCAGCACAGTAATTATTAGGATATATGTGTGAATCACCCTCTAGAACAGTCCTGGGGTGAAGAACCCATGAGACTTTTTGGTTTGAACCGTCCCTTTATATTATATTATGTTCGCAATCATTTCTCAAAAAACGTAAAGAGAACAGCCCACTCTGATCCAGTGTTTTGTATTCTTTCCTAGGGTTAGACCTTCTTCATGCTTTGAAAACATAGAATCTGGACACAGACATGCTGATAACAACAGCTTCTTGCTGCTCCAAGGATTTTGACTTCTGATGATCAGTCCCAATCCCTGCAGAGGTAATGTCTTGGTTTGCTTCTCTGTAGTTATATTTATTTTCCTTGTGAACAGCTTGCCAGGCAGGTTGTATATTTATCATTTTGTTTGGTTCTCACAGAGCCGATAATGCTGGTAAATTTATACCTATTCTCATTCCATAAACAACTTTGAAGGTGAAAGTCCTGTGGATTGAAATGGAATATCTGTTTATTTTAAAAGTGCAAGATTGCAGCTATGCTTTAAGATGGTAACACCTTTTCTCATGATGTTTTTTTCACACACTGAATAATCACTGTCTCAACTTGGTCATTTGATTAAGGGTATCCTGGTAAGGACACAATATACTTGAATTCCTGCTGTTGTAATAAAGCTTTAATTAATGGATTTGCATACTGCAGACCATTATTTCTGATATGTATGTCAGGAATAACATGCTGAGAAATAATTGAGTTCAGGAGGGTTATGAAAGGAGGAGGTACACTGAGACTGATGACCTCAGGGTACTTAAAAAGTTATCAACACAAATGGGCTACTGACTGTCATTGAAATAAAGTTTCAAGTAACTTCCATGGTCTGTCTGGAGTGCGTGATATCACTGCATTTCTGAAGTTGCATTTTTGTTACATGTTGCAGATTTGACAATGTTTTACTATCAATTCAATCTCTTTGGGTATCCCTGGCAAAAATAACATATCCCCCTGTCCTTTCTTTACCCTTAACAATTCCTATATCTGCTTCATGTTTTCCAACCAGCATGAGACTGTGTTGCTGGGTTGGTACAATCACTTTGCTGGATTTGAATATAGTCCTTATGGTTCATGAATTTCATAATGATGTGTATAGTAGACTCCAATGAATAATGAACTTTTTATTGTCATCTGATTGTTCTGTAATTATTTTTTTTTACCAACAAGGCTGTCATATTCAGTATGATGAAAAAATAATAATAGTTTGAAGTGGATGTGTCAGCATTATGTCATCCTAGCTCATGTGTTAACTTTCGGTTAGTGCTTTGAAATCCTGCTTACTGCATTTTCTTTCCAGTGCTTTACTCTTTGTTTGGCGCACACATGAGTCAGTGCCTCTGTGAACATTCATATCATTGACTATGACCATGTGAATGATTGCCTCTGTGACTGTATGTATCATTGTCTCTATGAATGACTGCCTGTGTGACTGTATGAATCACTGTCTCTCTGACCATGACTGTATAAATCACTGTCTCTCAGTATGAATGATTGTCTCTGAGACTGTATGAATCACTGTCACTCTGACCATGACTGTATGAATCACTGTCTCTCTCTGTATGAATGATTGTCTCTGAGACTGTATGAATCACTGTCTCTCTGACCATGACTGTATGAATCAGTCTCTCTGTATGAATGATTGTCTCTGAGACTGCATGAATCAATGTCTCTCTGTATGAATGATTGTCTCTGAGACTGTATGAATCACTGTCTCTCTGACCATGACTGTATGAATCACTCTCTCTCTCTGTATGAATGATTGCCTCTGTGACTGTATGAATCACTGTCTGTCTGACTGTGTGAATGACTGCCTTGCGACTGTATGAATCTCTGTGCCTCTCTGTATGAATGATTGTCTCTGAGACTGTATGAATCACTGTCACTCTGACCATGACTGTATGAATCACTGTCTCTGTATGAATGATTGTCTCAGCGACTGTATGAATCACTGTCTGTCTGTGTGAATGACTGCCTGTGCGACTGTATGAATCACTGTCTCTCTGTATGAATAATTGTCTCTGAGTCTGTATGAATGGCTATCTCTCTCTGACCATAACTGTATGAATGACTGTATGAATCACTGTCTCTATGAATGATTGCCTGTGCGACTGTATGTATCACTGTCTCTCTGACCATGACTGTATGAATCACTGTCTCTCTGTATGAATGATTGTCTCTGCAACTGTATGAATCACTGTCTCTCTGTATGAATGATTGCTGTACGACTGCATGAATCACTGTTTCTCTGTATGAATGATTGTCTCTGAGACTGTATGAATCACTGTCTCTATGAATGACTGCCTGTGTGACTGTATGAATCACTGTCTCTCTGACCATGACTGTATGAACCACTGTCTCTCTGTATGAATGATTGTCTCTGTGACTGTATGAATCACTGTCTGTCTGACTGTGTGAATGATTGCCTATGCGACTGTGTGAATGATTGCCTGTGCGACTATATGAATCACTGTCTCTCTGTATGAATGATTGTCTCTGAGACTGTATGAATCACTGTCTCTCTCTCTATGAATCACTGTCTCTCTGACCATGACTGTATGAATCACTGTCTCTCTGTATGAATGATTGTCTCTTTGACTGTATGAATCACTGTCTCTCTGTATGAATAATTGTCTCTGAGACTGTATGAATCACTCTCTCTCTGACCATAACTGTATGAGTCACTGTCTCTATGAATGATTGCCTGTGCGACTGTATATACCACTGTCTCTATGACCATGACTGCATGAATCACTGTCTCTCTGTATGAATGAGTGTCTCTGCGACTGTATGAATCAATGTCTCTCTATATGAATGATTGCCTGTGCGACTGTATGAATCACTGTCTCTCTGTATGAATGACTGTCTCTGAGACTGTATGAATCACTGTCTTTATGAATGACTGCCTGTGTGACTGTATGAATCACTGTCTCTCTGACCATGACTGTATGAACCACTGTCTCTCTGTATGAATGATTGTCTCTGAGACTGTATGAATCACTGTCTCTCTGACCATGACTGTATGAATCACTCTCTCTGTATGAATGATTATCTCTGTGACTGTATGAATCACTGTCTGTCTGACTGTGTGAATGATTGCCTGTGCGACTGTATGAATCACTGTCACTCTGTATGAATGATTGTCTCTGAGACTGTATGAATCACTGTCTCTCTGTATGAATCACTTTCTCTCTGACCATGACTGTATGAATCACTGTCTCTCTGTATGAATGATTGTCTCTGTGACTGTATGAATCACTGTCTCTCTGTATGAATAATTGTCTCTGAGACTGTATGAATCACTGTCTCTCTGACCATAACTGTATGAATCACTGTCTCTATGAATGATTGCCTGTGCGACTGTATATACCACTGTCTCTATGACCATGACTGTATGAATCACTGTCTCTCTGTATGAATGAGTGTCTCTGTGACTGTATGAATCAATGTCTCTCTATATGAATGATTGCCTGTGCGACTGTATGAATCACTGTCTCTCTGTATGAATGACTGTCTCTAAGACTGTATGAATCACTGTCTTTATGAATGACTGCCTGTGTGACTCTATGAATCACTGTCTCTCTGACCATGACTGTATGAACCACTGTCTCTCTGTATGAATGATTGTCTCTGAGACTGTATGAATCACTGTCTCTCTGACCATGACTGTATGAATCACTCTCTCTGTATGAATGATTGTCTCTGTGACTGTATGAATCACTGTCTGTCTGACTGTGTGAATGATTGCCTATGCGACTGTATGAATCACTGTCTCTCTGTATGAATAATTGTCTCTGAGACTGTATGAATCACTGTCTCTCTCTCTATGAATCACTTTCTCTCTGACCATGACTGTATGAATCACTGTCTCTCTGTATGAATGATTGTCTCTGTGACTGTATGAATCACTGTCTCTCTGCATGAATAATTGTCTCTGAGACTGTATGAATCACTGTCTCTCTGACCATAACTGTATGAATCACTGTCTCTATGAATGATTGCCTGTGCGACTGTATATACCACTGTCTCTATGACCATGACTGTATGAATCACTGTCTCTCTGTATGAATGAGTGTCTCTGCGACTGTATGAATCAATGTCTCTCTATATGAATGATTGCCTGTGCGACTGTATGAATCACTGTCTCTCTGTATGAATGACTCTCTCTGAGACTGTATGAATCACCGTCTCTATGAGTAACTGCTTGTGTGACTGTATGAATCACTGTCTCTCTGACCATGACTGTATGAATCACTGTCTCTATAAATGATTGTCTCTGAAACTGTATGAATCACTGTCTCTATGAATGATTGTCTCTGAGACTGTATGAATCACTATCTCTCTGACCATGACTGTATGAATCACTGTCTCTCTGTATGAATGATTGTCTCTGAGACTGTATGAATCACTGTCTCTCTGACCATGACTGTATGAATCACTGTCTCTCTGTATGAATGATTGCCTGTGCGATTGTATGAATCACTGTCTCTATGAATGATTGTCTCTGAGACTGTATGAATCACTATCTCTATGAATGATTTTCCCAGAGACTGTATGAATCACTGTCTCTATGAATGATTGTCTCTGAGACTGTATGAATCACTGTCTCTATAAATGATTGTCTCTGAGACTGTATGAATCACTGTCTCTATGAATCATTGTCTCTGAGACTGTATGAATCACTGTCTCTATGAATGATTGTCTGTGAGACTGTATGAATCACTCTCTCTCTCTGTATGAATGTCTCTGAGACTGTATGAATCACTGTCTCTATGAATGATTGTCTCTGAGACTGTATGAATCACTGTCTCTATAAATGATTGTCTCTGAGACTGTATGAATCACTGTCTCTATGAATCATTGTCTCTGAGACTGTATGAATCACTGTCTCTATGAATGATTGTCTGTGAGACTGTATGAATCACTCTCTCTCTGTATGAATGTCTCTGAGACTGTATGAATCACTGTCTCTCTGACCATGACTGTATGAATCACTGTCTCTATGAATGATTTTGCCTGTGCAACTGTATGAACCACTCTCTCTCTGTATGAATGATTGCCTATGCAACTGTATGAATCACTGTCTCTCTGTATGAGTGACTGCCTGTGCGACTGTATGAATCACTGTCTCTCTGACCATGACTGTATGAATCACTGTCTCCCTGTATGAATGACCGTCTCTGAGACTGTATGAATGATTGTCTCTGAGAATGTATGACTGCATGAATCACTCTCTGTATGAATGACTGTCTCTGAGACTGTATGAATGATTGTCTCTGAGAATGTATGACTGCATGAATCACTCTCTGTATGAATGACTGTCTCTGAGACTGTATGAATGATTGTCTCTGAGAATGTATGACTGCATGAATCACTCTCTGTATGAATGATTGTCTCTGAGACTGTATGAATCACTGTCTCTCTGATCATGGGAATGATTGTCTGTGAATGCACTGTGCTTTCTAATGTAATTCTTCTGCATCTACAAATTGTGATAACACTGAATCATACCCATGTTCACATGCAGACGTTGCTAAAATGCTAGTTTGCTGAACTGGCATGATTTTAAATAATAAATTGTACTCCTTTTTGTACAGAAAACACATCTTAATCTGACCCAGTGTTTTCAGCTTATACCCAGAATAAATCAGCAAGGAAGTAATGGGTACAAACAGGGAATGTCTTAAACCCAGTAGGATTAATTAGCTTTTAGTAAAGATGCTGTATTAGATCCTGGCATATAGCTAAAATGTGATAAAATATAGCATGTATGCAGACGGTCCAGTAACTCTACACTGACAAATTTGAATTTCTAAGCTCACTGAAGAAACTTCTCACACACTCTTGACACACAAATCAACAGCATTCACAAACATATTATTTTGTGTCTTGCATGGGTTAGTTTGGATAATGGTCACATTGTCATTTGCCTAGCCATTAAGTTTATTGGCTTCAATAACAAAAAAATGGCATGTTGACTGTTATACTGTGTATTAAAAGCTGGATATAGCTTTTTAACATGCAGATAACTACACATTGAACTGAATGGCACTTGTTGAACAGAATGCCCTTCAGTTATAACTGTATAATTAGTCTTGTGCATTAATGACACTTCCTTTGCTGCAGTGCTGCTAGAAGCAGTTTTACATTATACTTTGATTTCACAAAACTACTCTGTCTATTACCAACAGATTTTATCTTCATTTTAAGACCATGAATTGTCTGATGACCTGTTGTTGACCTGCTGACCTTTGCTATGGTGGTTAATTCCCTCAAGATGAAAAAACTTTTTTTTAAAGAAAATGAGATATGTCTTTAGTATCCTTTCTCATACTACGCTATCTCTGGCATCCACATAATTCTTAACTGAGTGTCCCTACTGTTCCCTCAATCCCTTTATTCCTTTTCTTTATATTGTATAGTCATCTCCATCTCCCTGGAAAATAAGTCTGGTAGAAATCTTCATTCACTTTTTCCACACCTTCCAAAGTAACTTTGCTCTTCTGCCATTGTCAGAGGCTCCCTCTGTATGATCACTGCATTGTCAAATGGTCTGCTGCCCTGGACATTGTGATCCTTCACTGCTCTTTCTCCGTGGTTTGTGTAACACACGTTGTTGTATGGTTGGTTACAACTGAACAGCAGAGCTCTGACCTAGGTTTGTGTGACACACGTTGTTGTATGGCTGGTTACTACTGACCAGCAGAGCTCTGACCTAGGTTTGTGTGACACACGTTGTATGGTTGGTTACAACTGAACAGCAGAGCTCTGACCTAGGTTTGTGTGACAGACGTTGTTGTATGGCTGGTTACTACTGACGAGCAGAGCTCTGACCAAGGTTTGTGTGACACACATTGTTGTATGGTTGGTTACTACTGACCAGCAGAGCTCTGACCTAGGTTTGTGTGACACATGTTGTATGGCTGGTTACTACTGACCAGCAGAGCTCTGACCTAGGTTTGTGTGACAGACGTATGGTTGGTTACTACTGACCAGCAGAGCTCTGACCTAGGTTTGTGTGACACACGTTGTATGGTAGGTAACTACTGACCAGCATAGCTCTGACCTAGGTTTGTGTGACACACATTGCTGTATGGCTGGTTACTACTGGCCAGCAGAGCTTTGACCTAGGTTTGTGTGACACACGTTGTTGTATGGCTGGTTACAACTGACCAGTAGAGCTCTGACCTAGGTTTGTGTGACACACGTTGTTGTATGGCTGGTTACAACTGACCAGCAGAGCTCTGACATAGGTTTGTGTGACACACATTATTGTATGGCTGGTTATCACTGACAAGCAGAGCTCTGACCTAGGTTTGTGTGACACACGTATGGCTGGTTACAACTGACCAGCAGAGCTCTGACCTAGGTTTGTGTGACATACATTGTATGGTTGGTTACTACTGACCAGCAGAGATTTGACCTAGGTTTGTGTGACACACATTGTATGGCTGGTTACAACTGACCAGCAGAGCTCTGACCTAGGTTTGTGTGATGCACATTGTATGACTGGTTACAACTGACCAGCAGAGCTCTGACCTAGGTTTGTGTGACACACGTTGTTGTATGTTTGGTTACTACTGACCAGCAGAGCTCTGACCTAGGTTTGTGTGACACATGTTGTATGGTTGGTTACTACTGACCAGAAGAGCTGTGACCTAGGTTTGTGTGACACAAGTTGTTGTATGGCTGGTTACTGTTAACCAGCAGAGCTCTGACCTAGGTTTGTGTAACACACGTTGTTGTATGGCTGGTTACTACTGACTAGCAGAGCTCTGACCTAGGTTTGTGTAACACACATTGTTGTATGGCTGGTTACTACTGACCAGCAGAGTTCTGACCCAGGATTGTGTGACACGTGTATGGTTGGTTACTACTGACAAGCAGAGCTCTGACCAAGGTTTGTGCGACACACATTGTTGTATGGTTGGTTACTAGTGACCAGCGGAGCTCTGACCTAGGTTTGTGTGACACACGTTGTTGTATAGCTGGTTACAACTGACCAGCAGAGCTCTGACCTAGGTTTGTGTGACACACATTGTTGTATGGCTGGTTATCACTGACCAGCAGAGCATTGACCTAGGTTTGTGTGACACACGTTGTTGTATGGTTGGTTACTACTGACCAGCAGAGCTCTAACCTAGGTTTGTGTGACACACGTATGGCTGGTTACTACTGACCATCAAAGCTCTAACCTAGGTTTGTGTGACACATGTTGCATGGTTGGTTACTACTGACCAGCAGAGCTTTGACCTAGGTTTGTGTGACACGTGTTGTATGGCTGGTTACTACTGACCAGCAGAGCTCTGACCTAGGTTTGTGTGACACATGTTGTTGTATGGTTGGTTACTACTGACCAGCAGAGCTTTGACCTAGGTTTGTCTGACACATATTGTGGTATGGCTGGTTACAACTGTCCAGCAGAGCTCTGACCTAGGTTTGTGTGACACACATATGGCTGGTTACTACTGACAAACAGAGCTCTGACCTAGGTTTGTGTGACACACGTGGTTGTATGGCTGTTTACTACTGACCAGCAGAGCTCTGACCTAGGTTTGTGTGACACACGTATGGTTGGTTACTACTGACCAGCAGAGCTCTGACCTAGGTTTGTGTGACACACGTTGTATGGTAGGTTACTTCTGACCAGCAGAGCTCTGACCTAGGTTTGTGTAACACACGTTGTTGTATGGCTGCTTACCACTGACCAGCAAAGCTCTGACCTAGGTTCGTGTGACACATGTATGGCTGGTTACTACTGACCAGCAGAGCTCTGAACTAGGTTGGTGTGACACATGTATGGCTGGTTACTACTGACCAGCAGAGCTCTGACTTAGGTTTGTGTGACACACATTGTAGGATTGGTTACTACAGACCAGCAGAGCTCTGAACGCGGTTTGTGTCACACACGTTGTTGTATGGTTAGTTACTACTGACCAGCAGAGCTCTGACCTAGGATTGTGTGACACACGTTGTTATATGGTTGGTAACTACTGACCAGCAGAGCTCTGAACACGGTTTGTGTGACACACGTTGTTGTATGGCTGGTTACTACTGACCAGCAGAGCTCTGACCTAGGTTTATGTGACACACGTTGTATGGTTGGTTACTACTGACCAGCATAGCTCTGACCTAGGTTTGAGTGACACATGTTGTATGGCTGGTTACTACTGACCAGAAGAGCTCTTACCTAGGTTTGTGTGACACATGTTGTTCTACGGCTTGTCACTACTGACCAGCAGAGCTCAACCTAAGTTTGTGTGACACGTCGTTGTATGGCTGGTTACTATTGATCAGCAGAGCTCTGACCTAGGTTTGTGTGACGCACGTTGTATAGTTGGTTACTACTGATCAGCATAGCTCTGACCTAGGTTTGAGTGACACATGTTGTATGGCTGGTTACTACTGACCAGCAGAGCTTTGACCTAGGTTTGTGTGACAGATGTTGTTGTATGGCTGGTTACAACTGACCAGTAGAGCTCTGACCTAGGTTTGTGTGACACATGTTGAATGATTGGTTACTACTGACTAGCAGAGCTCTGAATGTGGTTTGTGTGACCCACGTTGTTGTATGGTTGGTTACTACTAACGAGCAGAGCTCTGACCTAGGATTGTGTGACACACATTGTTGTATGGTTTGTTACTACTGACCAGCAGAACTCTAAACATGGTTTGTGTGACAAACGCTGTTGTATGACTGGTTACTACTGACCAGCAGAGCTCTGACCTAGGTTTGTGTGACACACATTGTATGGCTGGTTACTACTGACCAGCAGAGCTCTGAACTAGGTTTGTGTGACACACGTTGTATGGTTGGTTACTACTGACTAGTAGAGCTCTGAATATGGTTTGTGTGACACACATTGTATGGTTAGTTACTACTGACCAGCAGAGCTCTGACCAAGGTTTGTGTGATGCACGTTTGGCTGGTTGCAACTGACCAGCAGAGCTCTGACCTAGGTTTGTGTGACAAATGTTTTTGTATGGCTGGTTACTACTGACCAGCAGAGCTCTGTCCTGGTTTTGTGTGACAGACATTGTTGTATGGCTGGTTACTACTGATCAGCAGAGCTCTGACTTAGGTTTGTGTGACACACGTTGCATGGTTGGTTACTACTGACCATCATAGCTCTGAACGTGGTTTTTGTGACATACGTTGTTGTATGATTGGTTACTACTGACCAGCAGAGCTCTGAACTAGGTTTGTGTGACACACGTATGGTTGGTTGCTGCTGACCAGCAGAGCTCTGACCTAGGTTTGTGTGACACACGTTGTTGTATCGTTGGTTACTACTGACCAGCAGAGTACTGACCTAGGTTTGTGTGACACATGTTGTTGTATGGCTGGTTACTACTGACCAGCAGAACTCTGACCTAGGTTTGTGTGACACACGTTGTATGGCTGGTTACTACTGACCAGCAGGGCTCTGACCTAGATTTGTGTGACACACGTATGGTTGGTTACTACTGACCAGCAGAGCTCTGACTTAGGTTTCCATGACACACGTTGTTGTACGGCTGGTTACTCCTGACCAGCAGAGCTCTGATCTAAGTTTGTGTGACACACTTTGTTGTATGGTTGGTTACTACTGACCAGCAGAGCTCTGACCTAGATTTGTGTGATACACTTTTTTATGGGTGGTTACTACTGACCAGTAGAGCTCTGACCTAAATTTGTGTGACACACTTTGTTGTATGGTTGGTTACTACTGACCAGCAGAACACTGACCTAGGCTTGTGTGACACACGTTGGTGTATGGCTGATTACTACTGACCAGCAGAGCTCTGACTTAGGTTTGTGTGACACATGTATTGTTGGTTGCTACTGACCAGCACAGCTCTAACCTAGATTTGTGTGACACACGTATGGTTGGTTACTACTGACCAGCAGAGCTCTGAATTAGTTTTGTGTGACATACGGGTTATGTTTGGTTACTACTGACTAGCAGAGTTCTGACTTAGGTTTGTATGGCTGTTTACTACTGACCAGCAGAGCTGTGATCTAGGTTTGTGTGACACATGGTGTATGACTGGTTACTACTGACCAGCAGAGCTATGACCTAAGTTTGTGTGACACACGTTGTATGGTTGGTTACTACTGACCAGCAGAGCTCTTACCTAGGTTTGTGTGACACACGTTTTGTATGGATGGTTACTAATGACCAGCAGAGCTCTGACATAGGTTTGTGTGACACACGTCATATGGCTTGTTACTACTGACAGGCAGAGCTCTAACCTAGGTTTGTGTGACACATGTTTTTATATGGTTGATTACTACTGATCAGCAGACCTCTGACCTAGGTTTGTGTGACACACGTATGGCTGGTTACTACTGACCAGCAGAGCTCTGATCTAGGTTTGTGTGACACACGTTGGTTTATGTCTGGTTACTACTGACCAGCAGAGCTCTGACCTAGGTTTGTGTGACACATGTTGTATGTTGGTTATTACTGACCAGCAGAGCTCTGACCTAGGTTTGTGTGACACACGTTGCTGTATGGCTGGTTACTACTGACTAGCAGAGCTCTGACCTAGGTTTATGTGACACATGTTGTATGGCTGGTTACTACTGACCAGCAGAGCTCTGACCTAGGTTTGTGTGACACATGTCGTTGTATGGCTGGTTACTACTGACCAGCAGAGCTCTGACCAAGGTTTGTGTGACACACGTATTGTTGGTTGTTGTTAACCAGCAGAGCTCTGACCTAGGTTTGTGTGACACATGTTGTATGGTTGGTTACTACTGACCAGCAGAGCTCTGACGTATGTTTGTGTGACACACGTCATATGGCTTGTTACTACTGAGCATCAGAGCTCTGACGTAAGTTTTTGTGACACACGTTTTTATATGGTTGATTACTACTGACCAGCAGAGCTCTGACCTAGTTTTGTGTGACACACGTATGGCTGGTTACTACTGACCAGCAGAGCTCAGATCTAGGTTTGTGTGACACACGTTGGTGTATGTCTGGTTACTACTGACCAGCAGAGCTCTGACCTAGGTTTGTGTGACACATGTATGGTTGATTACTACTGACCAGCAGAGCTCTGACCTAGGTTTGTGTGACACACGTTGCTGTATGGCTGGTTACTACTGACCAGCAGAGCTCTGACATAGGTTTGTGTGACACACGTTGAATGGCTGGTTACTACTGACCAGCAGAGCTCTGACATAGGTTTTTGTGACACACGTTGTATGGTTGGTTACTACTGACCAGCAGAGCTCTGACCTAGATTTGTGTGATACACTTTTTTATGGGTGGTTACTACTGACCAGTAGAGCTCTGACCTAAATTTGTGTGACACACTTTGTTGTATGGTTGGTTACTACTGACCAGCAGAACACTGACCTAGGCTTGTGTGACACACGTTGGTGTATGGCTGATTACTACTGACCAGCAGAGCTCTGACATAGGTTTGTGTGACACATGTATGGTTGGTTGCTACTGACCAGCAGAGCTCTGACCTAGGTTTGTGTGACACACGTATGGTTGGTTACTACTGACCAGCAGAGCTCTGACTTAGGTTTGTGTGACATATGGGTTATGGTTGGTTACTACTGACTAGCAGAGTTCTGACTTAGGTTTGTATGGCTGTTTACTACTGACCAGCAGAGCTGTGATCTAGGTTTGTGTGACACATGGTGTATGACTGGTTACTACTGACCAGCAGAGCTATGACCTAAGTTTGTGTGACACACGTTGTATGGTTGGTTACTACTGACCAGCAGAGCTCTTACCTAGGTTTGTGTGACACACGTTTTGTATGGATGGTTACTAATGACCAGCAGAGCTCTGACATAGGTTTGTGTGACACACGTCGTATGGCTTGTTACTACTGACAGGCAGAGCTCTAACCTAGGTTTGTGTGACACACGTTTTTATATGGTTGATTACTACTGACTAGCAGACCTCTGACCTAGGTTTGTGTGACACATGTATGGCTGGTTACTACTGACCAGCAGAGCTCTGATCTAGGTTTGTGTGACACACGTTGGTTTATGTCTGGTTACTACTGACCAGCAGAGCTCTGACCTAGGTTTGTGTGACACATGTTGTATGTTGGTTACTACTGACCAGCAGAGCTCTGACCTAGGTTTGTGTGACACACGTTGCTGTATGGCTGGTTACTACTGACCAGCAGAGCTCTGACCTAGGTTTATGTGACACATGTTGTATGGCTGGTTACTACTGACCAGCAGAGCTCTGACCTAGGTTTGTGTGACACACGTCGTTGTATGGCTGGTTACTACTGACCAGCAGAGCTCTGACCAAGGTTTGTGTGACACACGTATAGTTGGTTGTTGTTAACCAGCAGAGCTCTGACGTATGTTTGTGTGACACACGTCATATGGCTTGTTACTACTGAGCATCAGAGCTCTGACCTAAGTTTTTGTGACACACGTTTTTATATGGTTGATTACTACTGACCAGCAGAGCTCTGACCTAGTTTTGTGTGACACACGTATGGCTGGTTACTACTGACCAGCAGAGCTCTGATCTAGGTTTGTGTGACACACGTTGGTGTATGTCTGCTTACTACTGACCAGCAGAGCTCTGACCTAGGTTTGTGTGACACATGTATGGTTGATTACTACTGACCAGCAGAGCTCTGACCTAGGTTTGTGTGACACACGTTGCTGTATGGCTGGTTACTACTGACCAGCAGAGCTCTGACATAGGTTTGTGTGACACACGTTGAATGGCTGGTTACTACTGACCAGCAGAGCTCTGACATAGGTTTTTGTGACACACGTTGTATGGTTGGTTACTACTGACCAGCAGAGCTCTGACCTAGGTTTGTGTGACACACGTTGTGTGGCTGGTTATTACTGACCAGCAGAGCTCTGATCTAGGTTTGTGTGTCACATGGTGTATGACTGGTTACTACTGACCAGCAGAGCTCTGACCTAGGTTTATGTGACACACGTTGTATGGTTGGTTACTACTGAGCAGCAGAGCTCTGACCTAGGATTGTGTGACACATGTCGTTGTATGGCTGGTTACTACTGACCAGCAGAGCTCTGACCTAGGTTTGTGTGACACACGTATGGTTGGTTACTACTAACCAGCAGAGCTCTGATCTAGGTTTGTGTGACACATGTTGTATGCTTGGTTACTACTGACCAGCAGAGCTCTGACCTAGGTTTGTGTGACACACGTTGTTGTATGGTTGGTTACTACTGACCAGCAGAACTCTGACCTGTAGATCACTCGTATTATCCTCTTTGAACTGCATAAGACTGAAGATTCTCTCACTTTTCCAGTTCCATCAATTACCTTCTTGTTCATAACTCTGCAAGTTGTAAGCCTTGATCAATTTGTCTTATTTGCCCACCTTGTATGAGGGAATGTGCCTTCTTGTGCAATGTACTCTGTATTTCAGTTTCTCCTTTTTGAATTTTATTGTTTTTCTTTAACTTCCTCCTGTGCAGAGACTGAAAATGATCCCTCTGGGTCAGTACTCAAGTATTTAGCAAATACATGCAAACATAAATACATACATTCATACATAAATAAATGGCATTTGGCTTGGCAATATTGTTTTTCTTTGCCCATCCCTTAATCATGTTTCTCATCTTGTACTTACAATGTATAAGTGTGTATACATGTGTCTGAGTGTGTCTGTGTTTCTGCTGAGGGTGGCAAACATTCTCTATTACCTCTAAGGCTGAAAAGTGTCTGCTTGGTCAGTCACCGCTTTCACTGTCAACTGTCTGGATCATTATTTTATATATTTCTGCATTTTGCAGTATTTCTGAAAAAGCAAATATTTAATACTCTGGATTGAGAATTGCCTCTTTCTGTGCAAATTCAACAATTCAGGAAGGGATTAACAGTGACAGGCTGTTTACTATACATAAATGACAGGTAAAATATTTCAAATTAAGCAGACGTTGTATTACTATGCAGTTGATGGAATTAGGGAACAGCTGCGCAGCAATATTTAAGCTGAATTAATGCCAGTATCCCTTCTTAGGTAAATTGAAGCAAACAGTCAATCACATAGCTGTCTGAAAGAGACTGTAGGAAAAAAAAGGAAGAAGCAGTATACAGACAGTATTACGACAAATAATACATTAGTCAGTGTTTTAATTTAAAGAAAATGAATCTATTACGCTGAAAGCATTTCTGATCAAGAATATACTTAATTACTGTACCTTCTGGAATATAGATTAAATAAAGAACATACTTGTTTTCACACACTGAACTTCAAATGAAAGTGCTACAGAACCTGTTGCATTTCAGGAAATAATGCAGTATGTTAGGCAGCTGCTTGTCTAAATTTATATTATATATTGATTGTCTCTTCAGTGGAGTAGCTATTGATTGAACAGGGTCAATTTTTTGTGATTGTCCATCTTCTTTATTGATTATTGATTTCTTTAAAAATGATTAGTAGAAATATTGTAAGCATTTAGAATGTGGACTCAGAATACTTCTACAGTTTTTTTTTTTATTGTGTCTTTCGGCTTTTCCCGGTTAGGGGTCGCCACAGCGGAACTTCAGTCCGCTAATGATTGGTAGTTGATTTTTACGTGCTGAGTTACCAGCCATGATGCACAACCTTCACTGAAGGTACGCCCATTCATGCATGTCTCCATGCAAAGACGCTCTAGCTGAGAATCGAACCGGACAGCGTCTTACTGGGAGGCAACAATGCTACCGCAGCACCACCACCGTGGTCAGAATAGTTCTACAGTTATGTATATAAAAGTGCAGGCTTATTTTACAGTTCAGTGTACTACAGTACTTTGCATGATATTCATTGTAGTTTACCCTTGCTATCAAGTAAATAAAAACATATTTATTTTACTGCTCACCAGACTGAAAACACTGCATCAGATTTAGCTTGCTCTGAACTACTCCTGTGAATCTGATTCTCTTAAATGAGGAGAGAACTGAGTATTAGATGTGTGGACTGCTGTGCGGAAAGCTGTGTCAGTCCTCCTGGTTTTAGGCTTCACCCTCATAAGGACTATAGCATCATTAACACTATTATTTAAATATGAATAATAGCAAATAGAATACTGTTAGATACTGTATAAAAGTAAAGTTATTTTTCTTTTCTGGTCTCCTTATTTCAGGGTTCTTAGCATATATTCCCTTCTCTATTTGCTTGTTTTTCACTTTTTGTAATGTGGACACTCTAGCTTAACATGTCTAAGTTTCTTACAGAAAAAAACACGTCACATTTTTTTCATCAGGATTTACTGGAGCAGGAGGGGCTGATGCCGCTCGCGCTCCTTCCCTTTTCTCATCTCCCCACCTGCCTCTGCCTCTTTCCCATGCTACTGTACTTATAATTTCAAAACCATTTTCATTAGTGCCAATAGAGCAAATGTTATGCTTGAAAATGTCTCCGGCTTCACTCATGACCGTTCCTCTTGTCAGCTTGTGAAGACTTTGCTTTAATGTATTAGTAGTTTCTTCACAAATACATTTAATGCCACCTGGAACTCCCTCTACTTGCTCCAAAAATGCATGTATTAACCTATTTCTTATTTCTGGTTTTAACATTTCTCTGTCTTCTATGTTGTGAACAATTTGAAAAGCCAAATTAAAATGTTCAGCCTGTCCAAAATTTTAGGCAGAAAACTGGTGATATCTACAATATTCACAGAAATTGATTAAGGGAAAGACACTGGTGTGGTCCACAGTAAAGCCACATATATGCCAAAAATGTTTCAAGAAGATTTAAACTTAGACTGTATAAAAAGTGATGAAAAATAACTGGTTGAAAGGACATTTGATCATAAGCTGAGAGTCGTTTGAGAAACTGCAGTGTATCTGTCAGTAATCCATGTTATAAAGAAAATGTTAATATCTTGACAGTAGGGTTTGGTCAGTCATATTAATAAATATATTAAGTATGAATAAAGTTCTACAGTGTCTTAGTCTGTTGTTTTTTATTTTAATAAATACTATTGAAATGATTAAGTAAATAAGCAAATTCATCTACATTGTATCTACAGCTTTCTTCATAGATTTTTTTAGTGCAGACCTGCACCATATGGTTGTTGTTACTTAATTTGTCTCTGTCTAATATATGTCATTTCAGAGGTACAGTCTTAAGAAGTGGGCACAATACTCTGTTCTTCATAGGAAATTAATTCTGTCTTTAAGCTAGACACAAACATGCCTTTGTACTTTACTGCCATAATCATTACTGCAGTACCTTTCTATACATAATTATGATATTCATTCATCCCATCAGAGATTGCTTTTTTATCACATTTTCTGTTTTGAAGTGTATAATATCACTTTACTGATGTCCAGCCTCCCCCATCCTTTCCATAAAGGTGTCTGTACCTTAGTTTATGAATTTGCATTTATTCTTCATTGGTCAAGATGACACCCATTCTTCCATATTTTAGATCTTGTTTCATCTCTCCCAGTTGTGTACTGCTATGTATGTTTTATTCATGCATAGTTTTCCCCTCCAACCTGCCAATAAATATACAGACTCTGAAATGGATTGAGCCTAATGCTGGTTGATATATTACCTCACTTGTCAAATGTGCATGTTTGCAGCAGACCATTAATACCAGCCTCTTAATCCTGTTGTATAGTCAGCTTCTTATTTGTGTCAGTATTATTAAAATTCACTGTTTGTTTATTCAGTGCTTTTTGACCTAATGAATGTGTTATATACAGCTGATTTTTCCCCATTTTTTATTTATTTATTTTTACTTATTTTATTTTACATTTGTTTACCGGGAAAGTCCGACTGGACACAGGTCCATTTTCAGCGGAGGCCCGGGGAGAAAAGCTCCACATTATAATACATTACATGAGAGCAAAAAGTAGTAGAACATACATACATACATATGGCATATATACACATCAGGACAACATGCTGGTGATTCACAAACATACATATAGCATATATATATATATATATATATATATATATATATATATATATATATATATATATATATATATATATATATATATATATATATATATATATATATATATATATATACACACACACAACAGGACATCATGTTAGTGATTAACATTTCTTACAGTAGACAATCAGAGGTACATTTTTTTTTCTTTTGCAGTTATAAGTTTTGTAAGGTAAATGTATACGGGTCTGGAAGCTTTCAGGTGAGAAACTGTTTATACATAGCTATACCCTGACAAATTCTCTTGGTATGGATTAGCCTGGTCTGTGGCATAAGCATTGCCAGTTACTTAGTGGGTTTTCAGGAGTTTTTTGAAATGACTAAAGGAAGTGGTAGAAGTTATTTGGCTTGATAGTGTGTTCCAGGTTTTGGCAATGGTGTTGGCAAAGAGGGACTTACCAGCTTCATTTTTATGTTTGATGACAGTTATGAGGTTCTGGTTACTAGATCTTAAGGCTGTAGAGGGAATGTGGGGCTGAATTAAGTGCTGGAGTTATCTGAGGAAGGTAGTAGAGTTTGTGCGCTATAGAGAGTTGATTGAGCAGAAGTATATGAGGCAACTCAAGCCAGTTGAGTTGCTTAAGGGATAGACAGTGGTGGGACCTATATGAGGCTTCAGTAGCAAACTTGGCAATCTTAATGTAGCAACATTCCATTTTATTTAAATCAGTTTGACGGAGATTGGTCAAGATGAGAGAGGCATGGAGGAGGGTGGACAGAATATGAGTCCTTGTAATGGCCATTTTAAGCCTAGCCAATTATTTCCCTTTTGGTGCTCAAACCTATCCCATTTGGTTAAAGATTGGCCTTAGCCATCCCATGTATCTTAGAAAAGTAAATACAGTATAGATAATATACCCTCAGATGGAAAACATTGAGAGTTGCTCACATTCCAGACAAATAGAAATATCTACATAAATTTAAAATAGAGGCCATTACTATGGGAGCACAGAGAGAAAGAGAGACAGAGAGGCAAAGCTAGGGACAGCATGGCCACAAGTACTTTAAAGTGCATTGTATAATGTGTCCAATTTATTAAATAAAGTGCATAGTGATTTAGTATTATGCCATTTCTTGACTAGAAAAGATGGTTTTAGTTAACTACGTCTGTCATGATGTACACCTTTGTTTTCCCAGTTATCATCATAGACAACAGAAGAATGCAGTACCCCGGCCATAGCTGCTAGCACCATCATTTTTGGTTTGCAGACACCATAGTATGCTAGCAATGAAGCAACTGTCAGCATTGCCTTCTCTCTACTGAAGGCTTGGACATCATCATTCCCCATGATGAGGATACATATTTTTTTAACAAGTATATCAGTGAATGTAGCAACATAATCAGATATGGTACATCTTGCCCAAGAAGTCCATCATGCCTCGGGAATAATATAATTCAGTTACTCAGGTTGGATTCTTTAGTTCTGCTATTGCTCTGACATTGCTTGCATCTTGTCTGATTCTACTAGCGGTTATGCTGCAACTAAAATACTGGATCTCACACTCTCCAAAACAGTATTTATAATTTCACAGGTTCATAGGTAACTACCAGGCTAGCTGCCCTTGTGGCCATTTTAAGCCTAGCCAATTATTTCCCTTTTTGTGCTCAAACCTGTCCCATTTGGTTAAAGATTGGCCTTAGCCATCCCATGAGCTATAATTATATATTACCCCTAATAAGAATAACTGGGATTATACCATAGATAATTTGAGAAAATCTGTGCATGGGATGAAGCATTTAGGAGCTGCCTCTGTCTATTAGAAGCACAGGGGACAGTCCAGGGGTAAACATTCTGTTTCACATCCACAGATCCAAATTGCACTTGAATATGGACAGGGATGATCTTTGATTTATGTGGATAGGAAGTCTGTTCCCGAGAGCAGCAGTATCCTCAGTGAGAGAAACCTGTCTCTATACTGTTCTGTTGATGTTGCAGTAGAGGTTTAGATCTCTAGAACTAGTATTTCTGATGCCATTTGACTTGCTGATGTGCAGTAAATCCATTAGAATTGGGATGGAAGGTACCTTGTGTGCTAGACACAGGTCACCTGTTTGCACTCTGCATGATACTAAATATAGTGATATGACTTTGAGTCAGTCCATGTAGGACATGTTGTTTACACTTTACATCCTTTTAGTAAGGTATCTCTCTGGGTATTCCGGTTGTTGCATGTGTCTGGGCAGATACATGGCAAAGGGAGCATTACATTCAATGATTGGTCTAATGAGGACTGAGTAAATAGGGACAATGACATTCCTAGAGCTAGACACAATCCCTTTGTTTTAAACTGTACAATATAGAAGGACTGTCTGACAACAATGTACACATGTTGTTCAAATCTTAAGTCATTGTCCACATAAGTTCCCAAATCCCAAACAATTGAGTCAACTCTTAGGGGCGTATTGTCAATGTGGTAGTTTCCTAGGGTAGATGACTTCCCAAAGCATACAATAATGTATTGTTGGCATTTAGTTTCAGTCAATGATTTTGGCACCAAATATTTATTTGGGGCAAACTTTACTACAGGATGGCCAAATCATTTGGGTATTCAGTGACTGGTTCTAGCTTGCAGTCATCTGCAAACTTAGTCAGCCAGAGCCCTTTAGTATTGGCTTTTGCTTCACAAAAGTAGATTCAATACAGAGGTCTCAGCACAGAACCCTAGGGGGAGTCCACTGGTGACTAGTCTCTCTGTGAAGGTAACTTCCCCTGTTTTGATTTCCTGCATCCTGTCTGTGAGCCAGTTGTCAATCTTGTGGGTGACATAGGGGTTTATTCCCAGTTTATTTAGTTTTTCTACTATGCCTGGGTTGAGAATTGTGTCAAAAGCTTTGCTCAGGCTGAGGTATGCGTTGTGTATCATTTTGCCTTCATCCATTGCTTTGGTGACCTTTTCAAAAATAAATCTACCAGATTGTGTAAGCATGACCTACCCTTGAAGAATCCAGACTGAGATGGGTCCAGTGTTTGGAGGTTCCATATGCCATGATTGATTATTTCCATGATAAGTCCTTCGATGCCTTTGCATATGAGGCTGACCATACTTGTGTCTGTAATTGCACGGGTCTGTGGAAGATCCTCTCTTATGCAGGGAAATTCACTTGGTACAAACCTGTATGGAGGCTGAGACTAAGCAGCGTTGTTAGGGCTGGGCTAAATCATGCTTCATGCTATTTAAGATGCATCTAAGGATTTTGTACTGATCCACTGATGCAGTATTTTCAGCTGTTGATCGCACTTTTATGACTTGATCTTATGTGATAGCTGAAGGCGAGCCAGTTTCAGGTATATCTTGTGGGACAGATGGAGGGGAGAAAGTGGTAAAGTTAGAGCTAAATTTATCAGCCAATAGGTTCACTATATCTTCAGCCTCATTGTAGGTAACATCATTTACAATCAGCGCAGTGCATTGCTGCTTTGTGCTTTTGAGATTACAGCCATAACTAAAAAATGTCTTGTGATTGTGTTTGGCTGGAGTAGCTATTTTAAAATCAAACTTGGCTTTGGTTATTTTGTTAAACTCCTGAGTTGTTTGTTCCAATCACAAGGGCTCTAACATTTGGGAATTATTCTCCTTACTTTTGGTCAAAATTCTTTTCCTTTTATTATAAAGCTTGTTGATATTATGGTTTCACCACTTGGGTTTGTTTCTGGGGTTTGCCCCGCATTTCATTCTATGGGCATTTATATGCTGGTATAGTGTGATGGTATAGATTTCTGCGTATTCAGTGGAGTTAAGTGGGCTTGGTGGGGATATGAAGCTTGCCAATGTATTACTTAGGAATAGGTAGTTTGTCTTAAAGACATTTCTAAACGTACCTTGGGCTGAAGGAATCTCTGGTTTCATTTCAACTTCAAAGGAGACTGCTTTATGGTCAGACCTAAGTGACAAAGATACACAAGGGATGGTGCAAGATGCTCCCATATTAGTAAGGACAAGATCCAAGATATTATACCCCCTAGTGGGTACTCCGACTAATTGTTCCATGGCATTTGTATTGACAAAGTCAGGGAATCTCTGTTCTTGTGCACTAGTGGTGGTGTAGGTTTCCCATTTTATAGTTGAATAGTTTAGTCACCTAGGAAATGGTATTTGGTTTAATACTGAGTAATTCTAGTTCCTGTAGATAGGCATTTTGGCTTTCTTGTTCTGTTCTGTAACTAGCTAATATATGGTACAGGATCTTTCTGATGGTTATTTGGACATGAAGAATCTCTAGTGCATCATGCTACTTTACCAGCATTAATGTGAGTCTCTTCTGGATGTAGATTGAGACACCTCCACCATTTTCCCCTCTTGAGCAGTAGCTGGCCTAAACATGGTGGAAGACATTATAGCCTTGCCCTCCAGGGTTAGAAGGGCTTGTAGGGAGTGGTGTTTATTCTTTAGGCTCATAGCATTGATCAGTTGTTGTCTTTCAGCTTTTCCCGGTTAGGGGTCGCCACAGCAGAACTCCGGTTCGCTAATGATTGGCAGTACATTTTCACGAACGCCGAGGTGCCAGCTCGATGTCCAACCTTCAACGAAGGCATGCCCTTTTACGCATGTCTTTCGAACGCCCACCCATAGCATTGATCAGTAACACCTTCATATTTTCCTTTGCTTGTTTTTATGTTGTTAGATTTATCAGGTTGGCATCACCTAAAAAAGGCACTATGGGGGGGGGGGGGTGAACAATGCCTTTGCCAATAATCAAAACCCTAGAGGGAAGGGATGAAAATTTGTCTTCATTTAGTTTCAAACATAAATTTTTAAGGATATGGAGCACTGCCGCCAGTATCAAATCACTTGTCTCTATCTTGGCCAAAGACCACACCACTTCCTCTATAATAAGAACAACATGACCTTTTAAGAAATTTTTCATCTAATGTCCAAATATTTCTGTACCAAAGTTATGCTAAATGGTAGCCTCTTAAAACAGAACTTTCCCATTAGAGTAATGAAGATTGTTTCCTTTTGGCTGTCATTCTCTAGGGCTGTTTGTCAAAACCTACTTGAAACATCTGAGGTGGAGAACACTCTGGCATCATACAGTTTAGCTGCAATGTCTTCTAGCACAGGCAGAATAAACCTTTCTTACTTGACTGCATCATTAAGCTTTTCCAAATCAGCACAGATTCACACTTTTACATATTTTACATTTATTAACTGGGTAAGTGAACTGGCCTGAAGACCATGTTTAGTTTCAGCCTGGGTGATAACATAGGTAGGTACTAGGCTATTGGCCCTAGAGCCTACATACGCCTAGTCAAAAAGGTACCCTGGCTTTCGCCACCCAAGAAAATTATTTTTCTGTGCCCCTGTCGTGCAGAGCCACAGAGATGATCCCCGGGGTGAATTTCCTATTTCCCATCCAATCATCAAGATTTTTCTTGAAGAGTGCTAATGAGGAGCTTTGTTTGATATAGATGGGTAGTTTGTTCCAGAGTATGGGAAGTCTCTGGGACAGGAATCTAGCCCTCCAGCATGTTTTGTTTATTGTGGTCACAAGGTTTGGGTCCCTAAATTGTGTAGCTCGGAGGGACTGGGATTTTTTTAAGTGGAGCATGTCCAACAGCTCTGGGTTTGACAGAGCATTGTATGTTAGGCAGAGATCGCCTCTGAGAAGGCGATCTGGAATGGAGTAAAGCTGGAGTTTTTTGAGATGGTCTGCGTAGGGCATATGTTTGAGGCTAGTAATCCTCTTTGTGAGGTATTTCTGCAGCCTTTCCAGTTGTTGTAGATGTCTTGTGAGGTACATACCAAAAGGGGCGTTGTACTCTATAATGGGTCTAATGGGTGATGAGTAGAGGGGAACAATGACCTCTTTTTTCCTGGATGAGAAACCTTTTGTGATGAGGTGTGCCATGTAGAAGGATTTCCTGACTACTGTGGAGATTTGATTATCAAAGGAGAGACTACTGTCCACCTGTGTCCCAAGGTCTCTTATCACACTTTCAGTGTTAAGTAGACTACCACCTATATGGTAGCTCATGGGTACAGAGTTTTTACTAAAGGGGATGACAATGCACTTTTTGGCATTGAGCTTGAGGCCATGGCTTTGACACCAGGCATCTGTCTTTGTGAGGCCCTTTTGTAGGATGTCCACATCGTTAGAAGTTTCGATTATGGCTTCTAGTTTGCAGTCAGCTGTGAACTTCATTAGTCAAAGACTTTCTGTGTTAGCCTGTACTTCAGAAAAGTAGATACCAAACAGGAGAGGACCCAGGACTGAACCCTGTGATACTCCACTTGTCACTGGTCTGAAGTCGGATTTGGAGTCTGCTACTTTCACAGTGTGGGTTCCGTCAGTGAGCCAGTTGGCAACCCATCTTGTGATATAGGGATTTATACCTAGTTTAGTGAGTTTATCTATAATTTCAGAGTGAGGGATGGTGTCAAAAGCCTTGCCAAGATCTAGATAGGCTGTGTGAACCACTGTACCCTCATCTACGGCTTTGGTGACTGCTTCAAAGAAGTCTATCAGGTTTAGGAGACATGATCTGCCTTTTACAAACCTAAACTTGGTGGGGTCCAGTGTTTGGAGATTACCAATGTCTTTGTTTATAAGATCCATGCTGATACATTCCATGGCCTTGCAGACCAGGCTCATTAGGCTAATGGGGCAGTAGTTCCCAGGGTCCATGGTGTCTCCCCCTTAGTGGAGTGGGATAATCGTCGCTGTGTGCCATTCAGTGGGCACAAAGCCTGAGGTGAGGCTATGACTGAACATGGTGCTTAGGTGGGGTGCCAGTTCATTCTGCAGTTCATGTAAAACACAGCCTGGGATGTTGCCAGGTCCCATGGATGCTGTGTTCTTGGCTTTGGAGAGTGTGGTTTTTACCTGTGCAGCCGTGATTACAGGAACTTTGTATTCTTCCGGTATAGAGATGGGCCCTTTAGGGGGTGAGAGGGAGATAAAGTTAGCACTGAACCTATCTGCCAGGATGTTGGCAATATCAGTTGGTTCTGTATATTTAGTGCCATTGTGCTGTAACTCAGAGCAGATCTGAATGTTGCCATTGAGATTCTTGACATAGCTATAGAATGCTTTGTGGTTGTCTTTAGAATCAGTGTTGATTTTGTTTTCATAACTAGCTTTGGAGGATTTTATGAGGGATCTCAGCTTCTTACTGAGGCTGACCAGGGAGTTCCTCCAATCATGGGATTTTACTCTTTTTTGCAACAGTTTCTTTCTTCTGTTGTAGAGTTTGTTTATGGCAGGGGACCACCAGATTGGCTTCCTTTTTTTGGAGGATAGCATCTTGGTTCTGTTAGGGATAGCATGATCCATGCACTTGTGTAAGTGCTTATAAAGTGCATTTATGTAGGATTCAGCAGTCATACCTCTATTGTCCATCTGCATTTGTGTTGTGAAGTTTGCCACTTCTGTCTTAAGAAGCGTGAAGTTGGCTTTGGAGAAATTTTTTATGGTGGTTTCCCTAATGGGGGGTGGGGGCGGGATGTGGATGTCTACGGTGATTAGCTTGTGGTTGGATCTGACCAACGAGGAATTGACCTCTGGTGTGTAACACTGGTTACCCATGTTGGTAATGACCAGGTCTTGGATATTGATACCCCTGGTGGGGGTGTGGATAAGTTGATCCAATGCATTGGAATTTATGAATTCCAGAAAATGTTGAGCAAAAGAGTTGGTACATGAGTAGTTTTCTCAGTTAATGGTGGGGTAGTTGAAATCACCTATTATTAGGGCGTTGGATTGTACCCTAATATTTTCCAGTGTATCAAGAAATGAGGAGTGGGAATCCTGGGGCATAGTGGGGGATCTGTAACAAGTTACAATTTGGATTGCGGTCTTGCCCAGAGTTAGTTGCACTTGGATAATCTTGGGTGCATTATGCTGAGCAAATAGCCTGGAGGTGTGGATATCCTTAATGAATATGGACATGCCTCCGCCTTTAGTGTTTCGGTCCAGGTTAGGTGGCCAAAAGGTGTGGTATGAATTATAGCCTGGTAATGCAGGGGTGCTCTCTGGAGCCTTGAACCAGGTCTCTGTCACTGCACAGATGTTGATGTTCTACATTTTAAGGAGTGCCTTGAGTGAATGCATTTTGAGGTTTAGACTTCTAGAATTGAGTAGCATACCCTCAGATTTTGCTTGCTTGTACCTGTTAAGGTGGCAAATTTGTCATTTGAACCTTGCCTAAAAAAGGAACTATAGGAGTGGCAAGAGCCTTAGCTAGTATCCAGAATCCCAAGGGCGACAGGTGCAGGCCATCTCTGGCAAAGCATCATGGTCTGTCAATCATGTCATCCCAGGCAGACAGATAATGGATCCCCTTAGAATGACACCAGAAGCTTAGCCAATTGTTGAAGTCATTCATTTGTTCTTGTACTGTGGTATCATTCTGGGTGATGGCAGGATGCTACTCAGGGCTAGGCTCATACCTGCCTGGGCTACAAGATCGGAGAGCTCCTCCATGTCTCTTTTCATGTAGTCCAGGGAGGTACATCTCAGGTCATTCACATTTGTACTTGATGTGGCGTGACCTGAGTGCATGCGTTATGTGGCTGATCCTGGCACCCTACAGGCAGCTGACAGTAACTTTCTCCTTATTTAGCCTGGTGAGTGGAACATCAGTGTGCCTAACTATAGAGTCACCTATGACTAGAGTGTTGGGTACGTTGTTATGCTTTATGGGCTGTGTTTGAGTACACACTGAGTTTGTGGGCTTTGTGTCATTTGGGTTGTGTTGGGGTGTGGAGGTTGCTTACATTTCTGCTTTAGAGGTCTCTGTTGCCTGAACAGATTTTTATTGAGTGCCTCCGCAAATGTCAGTTTGTATTTCATGCAGAATAAAAAGGCAATCATAAATTTTCAGAACTGAAGCCAGGTAGCAAAGAGTAAATACTATTAGATGGTGCAGCAGTTAACATTGTCGCCTCACAGCAAGAGGTTCTCTGGTTTGATTCTCAGCTGGGGTGCCTTCTGTGCAGAGTCTGCATGTCCTCCCTGTGTTCATGTGGGTTTCCTCTGGGTGTTCCTGTTTCCTGCCACATTCCAAAGACATGCGTTTGAAGTGTTTCTCCCCAGACCTCTGCTAAAAATAGGCTCTCTCCTAGTCAGATTTTTCCGGTCAACAATAATTCTTTCCCCTTCTCTGTCCACCTCCAAAACTTCTTTTAGTTCTGCATCACCCAATAATTCCTGACATTTTCAAACTTCTTTCCCATGCTCTCTCAAACCTTATACCAACCCTCATTTTATATAAAAATGTTTTACTAAATGTTTATAACTATACATTTTCCTGTTTATCTACATTGTTGCAATTGTTGCTTAAACATTTTCTCTTCTCAATTCTTAAGTGTTTACACCTAAACATATTCTTATCAAAACTGTCAGATGCTCACAATAATGTTATATATTACTTCTCTTGTTACACTTTTGTAAATTTTTATACTTTTTGTAAACTTTAATATATTTCTGGTAGTTCTGTTAGTTGGAGCTTTCCTCCCCGGGTCTCCACCATTGGCCCAGCAAGACACTCCCAGCAAACAAATGTAAAATAAATAAATAAAATAACATAGCAGGCAAACATTCATTATGTACATATACAGCAGAAAGACTAGAGACCCACCAATTAAACCAACAAAGCTAAGAGGAATGTATTACAGCGAAGAAGTAAGAGGAAGAGAGAATAATATAGTTGCTGCAAGGTACCATATTTTTTAATGACTGAAACCATTGGGCCACTCCATTCTATCAGTTTAGTTACACTTTTAATCACATCCAGTGGTTTCATTCATTTAAGGTCTGCCTGTACTTTGCAGAGGATAGGAAATGGCTTTCTTCAAGATGTAGACAAGGCATATGGGACAGCATTTAACTTTAAATTTATTTTTAGTGGTTCACAGTTAAGTAGACAAACTTCACCAAACACATCTTCACTAACTTAACTTATTCTGGCTGTCATCCCAGTCTCAAATACCACAGCCTTGCTGAGCATGTTATTTACATATGGACCATCCATCATATAAATGTAGGACTCATGCTTGTGTCTCCTGTACTCAGACATGTCTAGAAATCTACCAATGCACTTCAGTTTGCCTGCGGGTTACTTATATCTGTTTCTATATCATGCAATTGTGAATGCTTTGAGATGCTTGTATAAGTAGCACAGGATATCACAATATCATTGGACTCAGTATTAATCTTAATGTTTTATTGCTGTTCTACAAATAGGGAGCTGCATTTAGAAATCCTATTCAGTGTTTGACACAGCAGTCACTGAATCCAGGAAAAACACTTTCTAAATACTCTTCTTGGTTTTATTTCCAGTAGCAACTTTTTAATTAAGTTAGTTTAACAGATGAAAGCAAAAAGTCTAATTTTATTACATTTCTTAAACCTTCTGCCATGTACATATTGCTTGGACTGAGCACAAAAACAGTTACACCTTTTGCAGTGGCTAAGCTTCTTACAACCACTCTGCTTTTTGTGCATACATTTACTTTGACCAGTGTCATATTACTTTTTGAATTTGCCAGTTTTTCTGCCTTTTATCTCACACACACACGATTTACTATATTCATGTTACCATTTTGTCTCTTTACTAGTTGAGCCTATTTAGTAATTTGAATCACTTTTTCTGAAGTTAGTCACTTCTGTCTGTAACTTTTGAGACACTTATCAACCAGCCCAATTACAATTACATCACTAATCAGTTTCATATTTAGTATTATGAAACTCTCAATTTTCAGCCAGTTCACAGAAGCACGTTATAAAAGCTTCAATATAGTCACTTTTAGCTTGAATAAATCTGTGGATGCATGCCCTTTCATGTATAATATTTCTTTTGTGTAACAGTATTTTCATTAGGTTTGTGTATTACCGTATCAAATGTAATACTCTTGCTTATAGAAAATGAAAATTAACTGTTTATTCCCTCCACTTCCTTGCATATACCATACAACAGAGGCATAGATCGGTTGGGGTGAAGGGGGAAGGCACCCTGTTTTTGTCTGTTAGCTTCATTTTGGCTTTCTTAGATAACTGTAAGACTTTTTGTCACTTTTCTTCCCTTTTATCTTCTACTCTATCTAGTTATCTTTTCACACATTTCCTGAGCTATTTAGACATTATTTGAAATTACCCTTTAGTCATCCAGATGGCATCCTTATTTAATTCTATTATACTACTGAAATTTTTATGCTTAGTTGCACCACGTGGTTATTGTTCCCTAGCAGATTGCCCATCATGATTTTAACAGCATTATTTTTGATGGTAAGCCCACCCCATACTTAGGGTTCCAGGCAAAATCCTTCACAGAATCCAGGATTCCCATTCTTGTAGATGCTGTGGCAACTGCAAATTGTAGGTCTGAACTCATGTCATTACGCTAGCTGACATCTATGTGCTTGTCAGCCATTGGCTAATTGCAGGTACATTCTCATCTACTTTCCACCACAACATTGTTGAGATAATGCCCGCTACAGTTACCTCTGATCAATGTATTTCTTTCAGTTTTTCATTTACTCTCCCATATTTGTTCCTCACTGCTATTTACTCTACCTCTCTTCAACTACTTGTACATGGAGAACAGAACCCTGATCCATACATTTCTTTATCTTCTATACCTTATAACCCATGCCATTTTTTAAACCTAAAAAAAGCATGTGCATTGTACACTTCAACATCCTAAGTCTCTTAAACTGAATACTCTCAAAGCCTGGATAAACTAGTATGATCATACTATTATTTTTGTCATAGAAACCTGGCTAAAGGAAGGTACTCCTCTCTCTCCTTACCTGTCCAGCCAGTACTGCATTCACAGCAACAGCAACCATCCCATTCTAAGAGTAAGGGATGGGGTTATGCTTCTTATTAAAATTCTTTAAATGGACACAAAGTAGTACATTTCACTTCAAGTATGCCATCTTATTCTAATGAGATCATAGCTGAAGCTACCCTAGAAAATACCATCAGTCTATATTTACAGCCATATATATCCCCACATTTACCTTAATCAAGTCTTACAATCGTTTTTTCTTTGTTTTTTTTAAATAAATTTAATTTTAACAGGGGATTTCAACCTAGACATAACCTCATGTAACAAACTAACCTTCATAATGTGTCTCACCTTATTATTGAATCTACTTGCCCCATTTTTCCCCCTCCAAAAGGACTCTTCTTGATCTGTTGTTTACTAACAAAACACATTGCTGCACTTCAGCTCTGGTCTTTCCTCTGAACACTAAGTATCTTACATTGAACATTCAGAAACATGAAATAACCCTTTGCTATCAAAGGCACGGAGTTCTCTTCTCATTAGGAAAAGTAACTTATAATAGCACTGTAAAATATAGATCTTTTTTTTTACTGTAAATAGTATAGACAAACCCAACAATGCTCCATGGTTACTCTTCTCACTATTCAGTACTCTGTTTACCTTTTTTGTAAAATATGTTGCTCCGTAGCTTCAATACTTAACTTACTAAGCTATCTGCTAATTAAACACTTTTTGTATTTTCTACATAGTCTCTCTAGTGCATTACAACAGACTTTCCTCCATAACTCGGTGCACTACTGTAGTGACAACTGACCAACACTGTACAACATATCAAAATCCTCAAGGAAAAGGAATAAACACCAAGCACATCCTTTGCCCCCGTAATTTACCTTATTCAATGTAAGCATCCAGTTTTTGTACTTTAATGCTGTCCAAATATTTCTGGGGTTATTTATCTACAGTGCCTACATTTTTGTACCTCCTCCATGTGCTAGCTGATGGATAATAGCATTTACTAAAAAAAATAAATAATCTCCATGGTATCCCCCGAGTCTCAAAACAACCCAGTAAACAAGTATAGTGGGTTCAAAAACAAAACAGTGTAAGAAACTTCTCTGTGTGGAAGATTTTCAGTCCATGTATCTCTAGTTAATCACTGTATATTAATCAGATCAGACAATAGCAGTAGAAGTAGTGAACTTAAACGCATCTTAAGTAAAACAAAAATATATATATATATAATTGTACAAAATTACTAAGTATTCAAAAGTAATCCAAGCAAGGCAGGCAGTCTGTTTCCAGTGGAAAATCCTTTATTAAATACAAAGACAAGCGATCGAAGTAAAACAAAAATAGAGTAATAGCTTCCTCACAAGCTTTCTAAATATATATATATATATATATATATATATATATATATATATATAATTTTTGTCAGGCAAGGGAGTGGTTTATTGTGCTGTAAAACAAAGTGTTATTGGTATACATGTTAAATTCACATCCCTTCCCCTATCAGTGTGACATTCGAGCTGGTCGTGCCCTACTTAGTAGCTGTCATAATAATATAACCCTTATGTATTTTAAATAACATTTATAATGATGTAGTACCTCTTATTTAACCAGATTATTAAGTAGATTATTAAGTCTGTGATTTTATCCAAGACAATATACTACATGGCTGGAAATATATCAACCTTAGTCCATTTGGCAACCAAAAAAAAATATAAATATATACATATACACTTTGCATGTAAAAAAATCAATTGTAAAAATCATATTATATTTTCATAACCTATTGTTCCTATTCCATCAACAATGTATTGATATTTCTGATGTGGAGAATGAATATGAACCATTCTTATTACAGACAGAATTTCCAAGAAGGCCAGAAATCTGTGCTACTATGTTACAATTTTGAATTTTGAATTTTCCTGACTGCTTATAGCTGTCCAGTCCATTGCCAGATGTGTTTCCCTGTTTGAATTATAATGCCCACATGTTCATCCTTTTCTGCTTTTACTTTGATCACTTGGACCATCTTTCTATCCTACCAGCCAGTGACAAGGAAGTCACCAGCCTCAGCTATTCATTTCCACCTCATTTGAGCTAGGAAGGGGGTGGGGCATAGAGACAAGCAGATGGCCATTCTTTGATGATATACCAGCAGATGTCCTGACAGAAAATGAATTTGGTGATAGTACATGGTTGTGAACTATGGATTTCTAGTGATCATTAACGCTAGGATACAGCATTGTACTTCAAACTGGTGTGGGCAGTGCCAACTTGATTGACCTCTCAATGGGGCTTTCAGTTAAGTTTATGTCACATTTTTTAATTACTATTCTAATTCTGTACATTTCTGAGCATTAAAAAGTTTAAGAAGGTTAAAGTACAAAAAATTTAAACTAATGTTGCGCATTACTGACTTAATGTCAGTGAAAAATGGCTACACATATCCAGCAAGGGATATACTGCACCACCTGCTGTACACAGTTTTATGTGCCTTACAGTCTTTTGGGGGTGGGGGGCAAAAGTCCCCCTACTGACATTACAATGTCTGTTTTTTTTTTAATCTCATTTTCTTAAGAACATCAACATTAGTTTCTTGAAAACTAAGAGGTCTGACATAAGGTCAGCGTCAGCCAACATCACACTATGAAGTGGTGCTTGCTGCTGTGTATTCTGGTGTGTCCTAATATAAGCAATCACTGGTTTCCCTATGAAAAGTCAATGTACAACCCAACAACTATTCACATGACAGTCCCAACTAGTCAAAATATTTACTTGCTGAATCTATAGTTGAAAAGAATACAAAAACATTTTTATAGAGGCAAGCCCAGTTTGCCAAAAACTTGTCTGTGTGTTTGTGCGTGTGGTGGGTGTTGCTGTTGACATCCCTTTCTTAAATATATTCACTCTATGCCTGAATAACAGCAGGGAAAAGAGGAACACCCTGCATGGGTGAAAAATGTACTTACACATGTTATTTCGTAGGGCAGAAATTATCAGAGAGGAACCCACCCACTTTAATTTTCTCCTCTGATCCCTCATACATCCTCCTAATCAACCTTATAATTTTATCAGGGAATGCAAATGCTTCCATTGCCCTGCTCATAAACTCCCAGCTTAGTCTGTCTAATGCTTTCTCTGCATCAAGACCTACCAACAACATTCAGTTAAGAAAGGAATAATTAGTAGAGCATATAAAATATTGCATGATAACAATAAGAATCAATCAAGCATAAAAACTATAAGAATCAATCAGAGGAGGTTAGCAAGGATTGGGAAGAGAGATTGGATAAGCAATTCACAAAGAAACAATGGGGGTATATGTATGCCTACCAAATATCCAAAGAAATCTAGAAGATTTAGGATTTTTGCCTGGAAGTGTTTACATAGTTATTTTTATACACTAAGCAGGTTTCAAAGAATTTTTCCTCAGATAGATAGCAAATGTTGTATGATGGGGAAGAAAGAGATAACTGGGAACATATTTTCTGACAGTGTAATGTGTTGGTGGACTTTAAAGATTCCCTGCACTCTGCACTGTCGGAGATGCTGGATGAGCAAATTGGAGTAACTAGTGAAATCTTTTTTTGAGCTATGATGCAGAATCAGAATTGCCTAGACATAGTAAGGCCTTGCTGACTCTAATTATGAAGACTGCCAAAAAAGCAATTACTAGAAAATGGAAATCAAAGTCTAAACCAACTTTACTAGAATTAACGAAGATAGTAACAGAGATAAAACAACTGGAACTTGGATCTTTGGAAAAGGATAGGAGCAAATTACATAGAAAAAATAGGAAATGTGGGATCTATACATGCAGAGGAGGAACAAGGTATAAAGAAGGCAGGATTTGAATGAGCTATGTAATGGATGAATGACAGTGTCTGGATTATTACAAGTGATGCATTATGTTTGCAGCTACAGCTGTATTGGCGCAGTTTGTAAGGTATAATGTTTGCAACTGAGATTTTGTTGCTATGGTTTATTTTAATTTATATAAATGTAAGATTGCCTATGTCATACATGAAAATTTAATAAAGATGTTTCTTGTTTAAAGAAAAAGGCCTACCAATAACAGTGGTGCATTCTGCTTCCCTCTATATCATCAATGTTCTTCTAATGTTGTCAAATGTTTGCCTCCCCTCCACAAAACTGCATTGATCCATATCTATCAATTTTAGCATCACCTTTGCCATTCTTTTAGAAAATGATAAACATAACACTTTATAATCATGGTTTAGGATTTAAATGGGCCTGTATGAAGCTGGATCTAATGGACCCTTACCTTCTTTAGGTATTACAGCTTTCTTCCAGGACGGTGGTACTTCTCCTCCTCTTAAAATACTGTTAAAACCTTCCAGCGCTTTATCATTTCTTTCCCTCCTAGTGTCCAAACTTCCACAGGAGTACCACCTATCCGTTGGGTACTTTCCTGTGGATAGGTTATACATCACCATTTTTTATCTCATCTCCTCATGTCCTAACTGTTAGTAATTGAGTCTCATCTACCTCTAACCTTGGCATATTTTATTCTTCCATAAATGCTGCCATTTATACCTTTTCTTGATTTCCATATTTCTCTGCTTTATACAGACTTTCATACAATTTTTGAAATATTTTTAGTACCTTTACATGATCTCTTGTTATCTTTCTTGTTATAGGCTCCCTAAGCTTGGTGACAACTCTTTTTACTTTCTGTTGCCTGAATCGTTGTGCTAAAAGTTTTTGTGCTCTGGAGTTATTATCAAAAAACAGTTGCTTAACAGCAATCTTTCTAAACTCATACATATTATTGAGGTAATCCCTTATTTTCTGTTTAGCATTCTGCATTTATTGCCCTTCTTGTTCTGTGAGATTCCCCCTATTCTGCAATACTTCTTAACTATATCCCTCTTTCTTTTATTTCCACACTATTTTAAACTCCACTTTAATTTTATTCAACTCCCTAGCTATAATTTCAGAAAACAATTTCTATCTTCTCTAATAATTCCCAAATAATTTCCATCACCCATTCCTTAAATTCCTCTTTTCAACAGATAGATGGCAAAGCGTCAGTGTCTCATTTTTATTTTAGTTATTATTGGCACACATTCTGAAATAGTTATTGGATGCTTATCAAAACTTTCAATTAAATGTACATGTTCCTGTAAAATATATGTTTTCTCTAGTCTAGACCAGTTTTGTATCTTAGGGAATAATATATGGATTCACTCTGAACTCTTACTAATGAATTCACATCTTCCATGCCAAATAGTTTCATAAGTTTCTTCAAAAGTCTACCCTCCTTTGTTATATTTCCCTTCTGGGTCCCCAGATACATCTTCACTGCTGCAAATCAAATTCCAGTCCCTACCTGTAAGTAACATTCCCTGCTGAAAGCTGATTATTTCTACCAGAATTTTCTTAAGCTCCATTAAAGCAGTTTTAGGTGGAATATAAATAAATGCTAGTATAATCCCCCTTCCTTGCCAGTAGTCCCTTAATACTACAAATCTAACATTATTATCTTTTCATCTTCTTCTATCACTTTTGGAGCTCCTCTTGCAATTAATATATCTACTCTTCTTTTCCTTTTTCCAAGGTATTCTGCTGAATAACCGTCCTGCTTTTAGCTGATTATTTCTACCAGAATTTTCTTAAGCTCCATTACAGTAGTTTTACTTAGAATATAAATATATGGCAGTGTAATTCTCTTCCCTTGCCAGTAGTCCCTTAGTACTACAAATCTAACATTATCTTTTCATCTTCTTCTATCACTACTGGAGTTCCATTTGGAATTAATATAACTAATCCTCTTTTCCTTTGTCCAAGGTATTCTGCTGAATAACCATGCAGAAAACTTTTCTTTATCAAATTTACATATTCAATTCTTTCCAAATGTGTCTCCTTGTAGCATAGTTATTTGCACTCTACATTTTTTAATATAGTTCACTACTCTTTCTTTTTTGTATATATCTTTGAGACTGTTTAAATTTAAAGATAACTTAGAAAATGCCAATATGTTAAAAGGTTATTATTCCTACCTTTTATGTGTACTTTTTTGTTGACTGGCTAGTTCCAGCTTTTGTGCTACATGCATACACTAATGTTTGGAAGGTTGATCTTTTATACTGTTGTTTCTTGTCATATCTGGTTGAGCCTATATCACATCTTACAAAACCTTTTGTTTTATTAAAACACCCCTAATACATTCCCTAAAACCTATTAACTTAATACTAACACACAAAACTATGTACATCTTCAAATACTGAAGTTTTACTCTCCATATAGGAACAATTGTCCCAAACAGACAGCCACACTCATATACTTGGGTTAACCTAAAATGAAGGTTATCCATGCTAGGATGCATGGTACAGCCTGTGCTTCTACTAAGCACAGTTTGCTTTTGTCTTATCTTTATTACTTTCCCAGGCTGAGAAAACACTTGAATGCTTTTAGAAAACATTATCACCTAACTATTGAAAGAAATAAGTATTCTGTTTTTATTGCTCTTTATCAGATTGTCTCCATGGAGACATAAGAACCAGATACAGAGTTGGTTCTACAAGCATTTATTTGCTAGAGAAAAGCTTTATTATACTGAATGTTCTTTTTATTTATTTGCTTTCTTTTAAACCGTGTTATTAGACCAAGCCAAGGGCCTTAATTCAATCATTCCCCTATGCAAGAGTGAAAAAAAGCACATCAATTTTTCTTGTATCCTGTTCTTTTCACCAGACTTTTCTTCTTCTTTTTTTTTTTTACATTGCAGTGCCTACGTTTCTTAAAACTAAACAAGGAGAAAGAAAGAAGGAAAAAAAAACAGAGGCACCTGTTTACTTTAGTATCCCCATTACACTCAAAAATAACTGAGAAAACTTTACTTTATAGCATACCAATTATATTGTGCATTATTAAAACACTACTATTAAGAACACAATTTTGTTGCACTTACAGTTAACTCTTTCCTTCCTCTTTCTGATTTGTAAATGTTCTTCCAAACCTTAATAGCATGAAGTAGGGTATATGCTTTAGAGGCCCTACAGGTTTAACAAAGTCAAAAAAGTCCAATGTTTCCAGGTTTTCTTATTTTGTCATGTTTCACAAATATATTAATGCCTTGTAATGCCACATGTATTTGTCAATTTCTGAGTTGTTAGTTTTATACCTGTTGATCTCCATCTCCCAAATCCAGTCTCAGCTTCATTTCCAGTGTACTCCTGATTCTTCTAGTTAACTCATGCTTTTTCTGTGTCTCAATCATTTTCTGTTGAAACATTGGAAAAGGATCACTGGCACAGTCTCTCTGTGATCTTTATTACCAGAAGAACAAGAAGCAGAATCTCCTTCTGTTTCATAACTTACTTTTTGCTGGGCAAACATTTGTATTTCCTCCTCAGTATGTTCTGCATCAAAAAACTATTTTGTCCCTCCAGGAAAAAAATATTCTGAAAATAGCTGGGTAGAGCAGCTTGAATCTCACACCTGCTTCTCAACCTTCCCTGATTAGTGGAATAAATCTACTCATCTTCTGCTGGTGTACAGTGAATAATCATTTTCCACAAACACTCTACTGTCTCTCAGTTTTAGTACTTTGTCCTTCTGCCACAGTTTTATTAGAATCATCTCCTTCTACTGGTAGGATTGTGTCTTTACTATTTCATGGCCAGGTTTGGAGCATAGGCATGATATAACCTTTCAGTTAACAGCTCCTTCTGTGGAATACCAGTCCAGTTGCTTATTTGTGCTTTCATAAAATTAATAGTCTGTTCCTTCCAGTTCCTAGGTTTTCCTTATGTGCTCTGTCCTCTAATTCTGTTATTTTTTCAAACATCTCTTCTTGAGCAGTCTCATATTCAGCCAGCCTTTTCTTCATTATGACTTATGATTTTTGCAGTTTTATCACCTCATCTGAATATCTTTTTAAAACTTCCTCCATTTTTTTCAGTCTTTTGTTATTTCAGTTGATATACTCCTTCGGTGTTTCATTTACTTTAATCAGTTCTAAGTACATTTGACTTTTTTTCCTCTACGTTACTGGAAGTCATGTCTTGCACCAAAGCTGGAGCTTGCACTGCTTTTTGCTGAACAGCTGCAGAATTCTTCCCAGTCAGTATTTTTCCTCACCTTTTGTGACTGGTTTTGTCCCTGGCTCTCTGAATTTCTTTTTTGGTGGCATCCAGGCAGTACACTTACTAGTTAGTAACTGAAATTTACTCAAAAATGAGAGTTTACTGGCTCTCTCTTCTGAATTTCTGTTTTTACACTGGGAGAGCTGAAATTAAGCTGTTATTCAATGTGCAGCCATCTCGGAAGTCCATTTGATTACCACACTTTGGTAAGAATTTGATGTTTTAAAGCATAAGTTTCAAATCTCACTATGATATGCCTGAAGGGAATGAAGCAGTGTATATGGGGTTCCATGGCTCAATAAGTGCTCCTTCTATTTTTATCTGAGCTTCCTCCATACCAGTCTATGTGCCCAACATATTTTCTTTTACAAAGCCAGGGCAATCTCTACCATCCAAGCATTCTGAGACAAAAAATAGCCTTATGTTTTTTCTTCTAGCTTGGTCCTCAAAGTCTCTTAATCTTGCCTAAAGATATTCCTGTCTCACTTCCATCTCTGTTAGTCAAGCAGTTTGCTCATGTGATTCATCTCCCAGCATTTAAATGGCATCTGATTGAGTGTTTAGTGTTATTTGTTGAAGACCTTCCTCAGTTATAGAAACAGACAACTGCAGAGACTCCTTCATTTACCCTTATTTCCTGCAAGATCTCTGTAAGTTCTGGTTGTTGGATAGGTGGGGTCTCATCTGACCAAGGTTGTATGATTACTCATGGTTCCACGTGTTACTCAGGCTCAAATGCCTTTGTCAGTTCTAGTGATTTATTTTTCTATTATTTAAGTCCTTCTTCATTTTATTTTTCATCTACTGGTCATTGGGTCTTTTAATATGGTGATACCTTGTTATCACCTGATAAGATCAATTTTCTACTGGTGCTTTACATAAAATGCTTCTGTGACTGGTGGAGATTTCTAGTTGGAGTGTTCATCTCTCGTTCTCCATACTAGAAGAAGTAAGTAGCACAACTTTTTAAAATCTAACTTCAGATTTCACTTGTTTTCATTTGTTGTTTTGCTTCCTTGACTGATACTTAATACACAGAGTTTAGCTCAATCTTATTTTCTGATAAGACTTGAGACCTGTATTCATGTGCACTCAGTGTTTGCTCTTCTGGAGTTTTAAGATGAGAAAAGATGCCAGGGAAGTCATTTAATTTCTTTATTTGTGTCTAAACCTAAGATGACTGACTGATATAGCCATTTAGAGCTGCTTTCTGCATTGCCTGTTCTGTTTATACATTTTATTTTCTGTTTTTCTTTTTTCTTTTTTCTTTTGAGAAACCTTTTAGCCTGAAAAATTTCCTATCCAACTGCCCAGTCCATGTTGTACTTTGAAATTTGTTGACTTTGAAGCTGACTACCCCTGCTGTAAATTTAGCTTTAGAATCAACTTCCAGTCTCATGTCATCTACTCATTCTACTGGGCAATTAAAGCTCAGTCTGGGAACACCCTCCTGGTAGACTTTTAAAGCCTATGTTAGCCTCTGTTTCATATCATCCCACTCAATTAGTGCATACTGCAATATTCAGAGTGCTAATCCCTTTTTTTCTAGAGTAAATTTAAAATCTGTAGCATCTGGGTCTAGACTAGACAAGCAATCTCTGGAAAGCTTGTGAACTGCTTTTCAGGAATCAGTTTAGACTGGTACTTGTGTTTTGCTCCTGGTGAGAGAAGTAGCAGAGGAACATTATATCTTGACCATCTCAGTGAATATCAATCAAAGGGAAGCCTGACATTTGCATTTTAGGAGCCAGTTTGGGTTTAATGCTACTGCTTTGCTCTTGGTGAGAGAAGGAGCAAAAGTATGGTGATTTCTGCTGGTCTCTGAGCAGTGTGAACTGGACTTTATCAAAAATGTTGGGCAACCAGCTGATTGCTGAGATAAGTAGAGTACACTATATCTTGAAATATACAACTTTTGCTGTTATATTTGTGCATTATTTGCAGAGTTTTTCACCTTTAATTACTTTTAAGTGCTGCTGATAGTCACTGTATTTGAATATGGAGCAGATCCATGCACACCTAAATAATCTAGTCACATTGCTGTGTTGCACTTTGACTTGAAATATACTAGTGTTGCTTTAATATTTGTGTATTATTTGCAGAGTGTTTGCACTGTTATCTATTTTAAGGTGCTTTTTTGCTACTGTACTCAGTTGTTGACTTTCTGCATGTACTCCTGCCTGATTCTAAGTGCTGGCTCTTTGGCTTCCCATCGAACTTGGTTATTTACTGCACTTTGAACTTTATTTTAGTTGCTCAAAGTTAGAAAAGTTAGGTTTGTTGTCTGGTGAGAGTAGCTTAGCCTGGTCTCTTCTGTGCAGAGAATCACTGAGGAAGCCTTAGAGTGAGCTTGTTGTGACTGAGCAGTGGGCTAGTTTGTCTTGTTACTGTGCCCTGTGTAGACTTTGGTGCTCAGAATCTCAATTTGCCGATAAATAATTATCCCTAGGATTTCCTGAGCATATAGTTCCTCGGCACCCACCATGTTTGCATGAACAGAGGCATTGTTCTGTGAAATTAGACTAAGGGTGTACTTCTTGCTCAACTAACATCTCAGCAAAGCTGATCTCCCTCACAGTGGTTATACACAGAGAGGCATAGAACCCTTGGTACTACTCCCTTGTAACCCACTATATTTATACCTGAAACCATCGATATACACTTACCTCCTACCTCTGTAGACAGCTTGATAGAAATGGGCATCTTGAGACACTGTATTTATTTATTTTATTTATTTTACATTTGTTTACTGGGAAGGTTCAGCTGGGGCAAGGACCCATTTTCAGTGGAGGCCTGGGGAGAAAGCTCCAAAAAAATGTACAAATAATATATAACAGTAATATAACCATATCCAAAGTAGTAACATTCCAAATAACTACAGTATTTTAAAGGAGAACCGTACCCACAGACTCAAAAAACATGTTGGCCCTCAAAATATACATAGTTGTTCTTTAAAATGACCTCCATAAATTTTTTTAAACTGTTTTGTATTTTTATATTTTGTACACTGTTCTTTTAAGTGTCAATTTATTCAGGTTTTGTATTAGTGCTTGATTGGGCAGGTTGGGTCATGTGAGTGCATTAGATGTATATTTAAATGGTTTAATTTGAGTGTTTTTTAGATTCTGATGAAGTCTATAAGGAAATAACCGGATATGATACAAACAATTACTAAAAATTTAACACATTGGGTTTATTTTCTTGTATTGTATACATCTATAATATGTATTTGTTTTCTATATCTACTTCAATTTCTATTATGTAAAAACTTTCTTGACTTTCAAACTTAAACCGATGTTATTTAAAAATTTCTATGATTGTATGGAGCTTTTCTCCCCGGACCTCCACTGAAAATGGGTCGTTGGGCCCAGTGGACTTTCCCGTCAACAAATGTCAATTAAATAAATAAATAAATAATAACCAGAAGAAAACGCTCAATTTTTTGTTTCAATATAATCTAGCTTTTAATCTACATTTAGTGGAGTGGAGTGTGGTTTCCTTTGGAGCCCCGGACTGTTTGTGGATAGTTAATAAACCATAACAGAATGGACATGAAAAGAGATGTGGAATTACAAAACATTCTCCCTAGAAAATTATTTCTTATCGGAGAGGAACAAATATTAGAGAATAGTCAGTAAAAAATAACTATCAAAGATAGAAGATTAAAATTATGGGGTGGGGGGCTTAAACAACATAGGCACTTTTTGCTGTGGCAGTTGTTCTATATGTCCCTTTATAAGTAAAACTTTTGACTGTATTAATGAAATAAGGTTGATATTAAACATAAGTATACATGTAATTCAGGAGGGGTTATCTATAACATTAAATGTTCTTGTGATTTATTTTATATAAGGGAGTCAAAAAGAAAAATTAAAGTGAACTGCAGGAACATTGGGTGACAAATAAATAAGAGATGGGAGAGTCCTTAGGCTAAACACATATGTGAGATATATGATGGAAAAGTTAAAGAGTTAAAAAGGACAGTTTTGGAACAGATTCTAGGAGATAAAGTTAATATGGTTAAACAACAGTTATTGAGAAAGCAAACACTGTATTTGATGTTGTCAATTTTCATTCATTCTTGACCAATGGGACTTGGTTCCGACCCCTCAGAAGCAGTTCAGCCATTATACAGTTCACGTCAGCCAAACAGACTCTTGAGTTAAGACTCTAGCCATAATGCCCGTCTCTCCACTACCTTAGATCTCGTTTGTCACTCTGATAAGACACATCAGCTGATACTCTTCAGCTAAGTGCTTTAATTTGATCTATATTTCAACATACATTCTCTACCCTTTTTACCTCTATGTAATCTCTTTGATACCATCTGTGGTATTTTCTCTTTCTGATTACCTTTATAGGTATTTCTCCCTACCATTGTTCGTAGGCTTTTCCTTCCTGTTCTTTATGAGTGTGAGTGTGTGCTTGATCTCTTTAAAATGGTGGAGAAGCAAAAAGGCACATCTGGGTTTAAACAGTACCAGGATTGTGGAAGAAAGATGTCCATTTCTGACAGGTATCTTTCATGTGTATAATCCTTGGGTGTGCCCTATCTAGAAACTAATTATAAGATCTGCCAAGTTTTTAGTTCTAGAACCTTGGCAGAGTGCTGAAATAAGCTGTTTTTAAAGAGGTTATTAAAATCTTTCATTGAAGAAGCCCTCTCTAAGCCAGAGTCTTCTAAATTCAGACTGAAAAAGGAAGTCATTCAGTGCTGAGCTCACCATCAGCACTGGACTCAAAAAGACATGTCTCCAGTTCCTTCAATCTGTTCGGAGCCGAAAAGTAAGGTACCAAAACTTGTGAAACAGCCTTAGGCACTGATAGTCACAACCCCCTTTGTACCGAAGGCTTCTGACCAGTCTTGACAGACTCTGCACTGGCAGCCTCATCGGCAGCAACCTTGACCATCTTGGCACTGAGAATTTCATTGGCACCTGCATCTATGACCTCCCACTTGGTTCCGACTTCTCCATCTGCTCTGAAGCATATGGTGCCAAAGCTCGAAGTATTTGTACCACCCAGAACAAGATACTCCCCTTCTATAGACCCATTTTTGGGTCAACTCCCCAATCCATTTGTGGATAGGCCTGAGTCTTCCTTGGGGATGTCGGTCCAAGCAACCAGGAGTCTTTCCAAGATAGATTTGGTGAGATAAGTGGATCAACTTTTGGTGCATAGGGGTCTTCCCGCACCAGCTCAGACTTCCCTCCCTCTCGGAGTTGAGGTCTATTCTCCCAGGACTCCTACTTATCTTCCTCCTCCAACTTCCCTTTTAGGTTCAGAGCCCACTTCGATTATCCCGGTTCCAGCTGCTATGGTGCCAACAGAAGGTTCTTCTTTGGTACCTGGATTGGCTCTGATGTCTTTGGGTTCCTCAGAAATGATACTCTCAGGGCCGTAGCTCAGCTGTCATTTCAGAGGGCTGCGGTACAGTACCATTTGTATGTTTGGCCCCATCCTTGGCTCTCGGAACCCTGGCAGTTTTGGACTCTACTCCTGCTCCTGTTTTGGAATGCGGTCCTTTTGAGGGGGATGTGACCCTGGTTCTGATGTTGTCTTTCTTGGTTCTGGTCTCCCAGCCCTCTTTGGGTGGGCCTGCCTTCCAGATCATGGAGAGAGATTTAGCCTCAGCAGGCTCTCAGCTGGCCCCTTCTACTTTGGAGTGTCACATATTTGTACCTTCTGGACTACAGCTGCCACCATCTCTCATGTCAGGACAGTGGGCACGGAAATGGCAAGATATTCCTGTTTAGGGCCCATCTTCTTTGGAGTCTTCCTTAGAATTCCCACTGAGGAACCACCCCATAAGAAGACTTGCAAGAGGAAGCATCAAGATTCTCCAGAAAACTCTGTCATAGAAGACACAGACTACAATGAAGGGGAGGGTTCCCTTGATGACCCCTGAAGGTGTCTCATTTGAAGACATCATGGAAATCGTAAAACAGTGGGGTGATTGGAAGTCCACAAACCCATCCTCAGAGGAATCTGTGTTCTTGCAGTCTTTCTGTGCTCACCCATCTACTTCCTGGTTGACCCCACCCACTGACAACCTTATTAAGCTTATCACACAGTGAACATGGAAGACTTCTGATGCCATAGAACTGGAAGGACAAAAACTTATAAGCTCCAGAAGACCAACCACATTGGGGAAAGTGTTTAGCAGTAGATGCCATGGTGGCGGTGGTGGTGGCTACCAAAAAGGAACTTGCTGAGGAGAGTTCCACTGTCCACATTCTTACTGAGAGTCTCGGATGATGTAATTATAAGAAGCATACCAGGACAAATCCAAAAGTAATATAGTATGCAAAAATCAAAGATGTTCAGTAGGCTGAAGTTGTTATACAAATATATAAATAATTTAATAAAATAACAAATAAAATCAGGTAAGCACTTTCACAATGTATTTGCTTCTTCAGACCATAAAATACACATTCAAACAAACCATTTGGCCAATCATAATGACAATAATAGTCATGTCTTTACATTATTGACCTTTGCTCTTAGGACCTTGAATTTCATGGCATACTTTACTAGACTCAAAAGGGATCTGATAAAGGAGCTATTGGATACCTTCATTGAAGCTGTGTCTGCCGAGGTGCAGGATAAAGTTGCCTCTCAGCTTGTCACCCTGGAGTCTATATCAAACTCGTCCATGTAGCTCACCATGCCTGGATGCACTTGTGTGACTTCACAGAACCTTTCAAGTCTTCCTTCATCAGTGCTTCTATTGATGGATCTTCCTTGTTTGGCCCCAAAGTCAGAGACATACTAGCCAGGTGTGAAAAAGATGGAAAGACCCTTTCTGCTGTGGGCATTTGTTTCTCTACTCCTCAGTGATCCTACTCTAGGAATCAGAGTAGTGGAAAAATGTGGGTCAGAAAGTCCCAAGGGCCTTTTCAAGAACACATGATGAAAACTCCCCTTGGGACAGAAGGGGGACTTCAAGTGGAAGATGCCATCCCCGTGGCAGAGGAGATCCATGGAATCAGAGCTACAAAGATTCCTTCTCTGGGCAGCCCTACCAGCACTCCTGAATGGAGACCTGATTGCTTACCTCTTGAAGCAATCAGGGAGGGAGGATTTTCACTGCACCAGACAGCCTGGCTATTGACAACATCGGATACTTGGGTGCAGAGAATTATCACCAGAGGTTACCAAATCCCCCTTACTCTCTTTCCAGAGACCTCAGAAAGAGTCCTCGATGTTCCACTCAGTTAGAGGGACCAAGCAGCAGTAGAGATTCAGAAGCTGCTAGAAAAAAGAGTATTCCAATATGTCCCACCAAACCAAAGAGGATCCAGATTTTACTCAAGATTCTTTTTAGTGCCAAAAAAGATAGGGCACTGGAGACCAAATTTAGATCGCAGCCTTCTGAACAATTTTGTTCAGCAAACAAAATTCTGGATGGCCATGGTTCAGTCTATCCTTCCTTTTTAGAGCAGAATGATTGAATGTGCTCTATAGACTTTAAGGATGCTTATTACCACATAAAGATGGAAAAACGCTCTCCAGAAGGCTCCTCTGCTTCCTGCTGGGAGCCAGTCATTTCCAATTCAGAGTGCTGCCCTTCAGTCTCACCACAGCCCCAGGGGGTTCAGCAAATGCATAGCAGCAGTAACAGCTCACTTGAGGCTACGTGGATTCCGAGTGTTTCCATACTTGGATGACTGGCTCCTCACCACCCCAACCAGGTGTCTGCTGCTTCAAACCACAGAGTTCATATTGAACGTTTTCCAGTCTTTAGGAATTAGGATCAACAGAGAGAAATCACAACTGACTCCAACAGAAGTCCTAGAATTTATAGCAGCACGCCTTAATATAACGCATTGAAACCACCGACCCTTACCTCCCACTACCTTTCCTTATCATCCTTATTTATTCTGGTGATAACACAATAAAGATATATAGTCACCAACACTACAAAGTCCCCACCCGATACAATGTTACTATTGTCTCAGCTACCCCTTATGCTTATTCCATATCTCCTCACCCTTTATGAAAATCAGTATTACCTAGGATTTCATTACCCAAAATGCTAAATCACCACCCCGATAGTATCAAATATGACAGACTACCTAATAAACTGCCCTATAGCCAAATCCTTAACCTGTATAAACTATCAACCTATAAGTTCCAGATACATCAGCTCTAAATCCAAACACTACCAAAAACTAATAAATAAATTATTGAAGCTTATAATAAGCTTACACTATAAACTGACAAAGGATGGGGACATCCACCCAAACCCTGGCCTATCCACTCTTGATAAATCTAACTCCTGTACTAGTAACCCTACCAAAATGCTATCAATAAATAGGCCCCCTAACTCCCCCCTGGCCTGTCACCTAAACATTAGCGGCATAAACAATAAGGTACATAACCTGCATGCCCTCTTAGCTGTTCACTCCGACTGATATACTATGCCTAACTAAAACCTGGCTAAAACCATCAACTTCAGATAATGAGGTATTACCACCTGGGTATAACATACTTAGGCTAGATCGTACTACCAGGAAGGAAGGCAGGGTAGCTGTACTTTATAAATCTACACTAAATGTTACTACGGACCCCATACAACCACCCCAAGTTAATAACATAGAAATTATGTCTACCAAACTGCAAATTAATAAAAACAAATGTATAAGTATTGTCTGTATGTATATCCCCCAGGGAATAACGCAACTACCCTAGAAGATATCCTTCACTGGTTATCTAGTCCCTACCCCCAAGAAACCATAGTACTTGGAGATTTTAATATAAACTGGAACACCTGTTCCTTGGAATCTCCGACCACCCATGTAAACCTATATGAGTTTACACAGATGATATCCACCCCAACCAGGATAGGCAGACCTAATCATAAAGAAAGTATACTAGACTGGATACTCATCAATAGTCATCCCCAACTGTATATGTCAGGGACCCTCCCTGATGACCTAAGTGATCACTTTCTTATCTATATAATTAAACATAAAGCTGTTAACCCCCACCAGCCCACTCTCTGAGCAGTGAGAAACAATAAGAACTTTAACCCTACCAAATTCCAAAATTAACTCAAATCATGCAATTGATCAGTCCTAAAACACTTTCCCCTGGAAGAAGCTGTTGTTCACTTTAATAACAAATTCTGTGCTATTCTTAATTCTCATGTTCCTGCTCCCTCCATTAGAACTAAAGCAAAAGTTACACCATGGCTTTCTAAAGACACCAAATCAAAAATCACATTCAGAAACAAAGCATGGGCCATATGGCGTACCACGGAACCCCTCCTAGATCAAATTAATTATCAACAGCTAAGGAATGAGACTAAAAAAAAATCCATTTTACTAGATAAAAAAAACTATTGCCATCTACAACATAAAAATCAAAACAATCCTCAAAAGTTTTGGGCAGGTATAAATAAACTACTGCACCCGGGACAAACCACTACTCCAGCCCCCACACCCTCTATTGAGAAACCCCCGGAGGATATCACTAATACCTTCAATAGTTTCTTCACTGAGACTATCCAGTCCCTAGGTAGCCAGCTACCTCCAAGTTGCCCTAGCTCAAAGGCAGCTATTCCCAGTATCAAACTCTCCTTTACCTTTCAACCAGTTTCCTCATCATTTATTCGAGCCCTAATCAAAAAATGAAAACCTACTACCCTAACTGCTGATCTTCTCCCTGCTGAGTATCTGCAAAAAGCTGCTGATGCCATAGCATACCCCACCTCCATTCTAATCAATTGAAACATAGCAGAAGCTACCAACCCCTCCATCTGGAAAATATCCCATGTTATACTGCTCCATAAAGGTGGCAGGTCCACTGAACTGTTGAATTTCAAACCCATAGCTATATTGTCACCACTGGCTACAATTATGTAAAAGTTATCCATAGACAATTGCTGCAATATCTGATCCAGAACAATCTCTTGGCTAACTCTCAGCATGGCTTCAGGCCTTATCATAGCACCACATCAGCCCTCCTAGGCTTCTCTAATGCCATAAACCATAATCAAAACAATAAATTATCCTCAGCCCTCTTTTTAGATCTGTCCAAGGTTTTCGATATGGTTGACCACCAACTACTAATCCACACTCTGAAATCAATTTGCATCTTAGAAAGAGAGGCTATAAAGAATCATATCTGAATAAACCAATAGATCATAGCACCTTCAGAAAGACTAAATGTTGTCCCTACTATTTAACAGCACCTGATGATGAACACAAAGCTAAATCCCAGGACAACCAGCAAGGGCAGAAGATTAACTGGTTGCTCACCTACAGCTCAGATAATCAGCAAATTTGTGAAATTATTAATAAATATTGGCCGATACTCCTGGAAGATGAGAAGCTTAAAGCATTAGTGGGAGAAAAAACAAGATTCGTTTATAAAAATAAAAAGAACTTGAAACAGTTACTTTGCCAAAAAGATGGTCATCATAAAAGATTCCCTGAACCCACAAGAATGAGAAAATGTGGGAGATGCAAAGCATGCCCACATATTAATCCTGTTCCAGGATTTAGGCATCCAGTAAATGGCAAAGAATATAATTTCAAGGTATCTGCCACATGTAACACCAAACATCTAGTATACTTAGCGACCTGTAAACATTGTACAGCATTTTATATAGGGAAAACGGACCAACGCTTCAAGGACCGTATTTTAAGGCACCTTAGAGATATTTTACATGAAGAAGTTAAAAATAGCCTGGCCAAACATGTGAAATGTTTTCCTACAAATTCTTTTTACTTCCAAGCTGTGGATATAATTATACCAAGTCCCAGAGGAGGAGATGTGAAGAATCTAACGGAAACCCGAGAAATAAAATGGATCACTAACCTTAGAGCACACAAGTATCCAGGGTTAAATGCTATAGTTCTCCTTAAACCTGTGTTAAAAAATAGGCGTATATCCATTAGGTGATTATCTGAGGAAGGCTTGCTCTTTAAGTGTTTAATGAATTGAAGCTACTGAAGGTGTGTCCAAAATAAATGTTCCTGATAGGTACATAGATGTTTAAAACATTCAGCACAAACCTAAAAGATTTACTGAACTGAAGAAGGCCTGAATAGGATGAAATCGCTTTTCTTCTTTTTTACCCTTGGGTTTTAAATGAAGTTTTATGTTTAAATAAAGCCTAAAGTTTTAAATTTTCAACATTAAGGTTTCAACGCTATCTTTTAGCTTCATGGTGGTCAACTCAGGAATATTTTCTGTTTTTATCTCACTTGTTTGCACCTGGGAAGACCTTTAGCAGCTAAGGAAGTTTTTTTCTGCCAGGGTTCTATACTAGGACCTCTTCTGTTTTCCATTTTTATTAATGACCTCTATACTGTCATCCCAGATGCAAACTGTATTCAGTATGCGGATGACTCCACTTTGATTTTTTCTGCTACCTCCCAGTCAGATCTGCGGACATTATCCCAGAATACTTTTAACATAGTTGAAAATTGACTTTCTGATCGTCGTCTGATCTTAAACCCCAACAAAACTAAGCTGCTACTTTTCTCCCCTGCATGTAGGTCCTCTGCGTTATCCTTTTCCATAAAATCTAATAATGGCACCATAATCTCCCCAGACGCCTATACGAAACTCCTAGGTCTTATCGTAGATAACCTTAAATTTGATATGCACGTCAATCAAATTATCAAAACCATCAATAAAAAACTTGGCTCACTATATAAGATTAAACCTTTCCTAACCCCACCTGCTAGAACTGCCATTGCATGCTCTCATCTACTTTTGACTCTTCTTTATGCTTCCCCTTTACTTAATAAACTCTCTAGCTGCTATAATCACATTGCCAAATTTGCCACTGGCATGCCCTACAGGACACACCATTGCAATAACCTAACTTATCTTGGGTGGCTAGAACTGCCCAGCCTAATTCAATACAACCAGCTTATAGTGGCATATAAAGTACTTAACCAACCTAAAAATGCACCAGCACTTAAAAACATTATCAACCCTTACAGTAACCTCAGACCACTTCGCTCTTATAATAGACTCCTAGTTCAAACTGTCAAAACCAACAATTCATCCGGTGACTCTCTGTTTGCAAACTCTGTCGGTAAAACTTGGAACTCACTTCCTGCTGACATTCCTCTAGAACCCACCCTAAGTTAATTCAAGAAAAGTCTTAAACAGTATTTTAAATCACATCAAGCCTGACTAGCTCTCTTTTCCTATGATTGTGTGCTTATATTATTCATTTGCAACTCTGCTGTGTCCTGTTTTTAGATCTTTTACCTTATGAAATCTTAATTTTGAGAGATTGTATAACTTGCTTGTCTGAACAGAGTCTGTAAACTGTGTTTATCATGTATTATGTACTGTTTCTTCTGTCTGTACCTTGGAGCTTTTCTCCCCGGGTCTCCGCTGAAAATGGATATGTAGCCAGTCGGATTATCCCGGTCAACAAATGTAAAATAAATAAATAATTGTGTAGCCTCTCTCCCTCTACACAGATTACAGAAATTAAGATCTCAAGTACAACTAATCATTTCCAAAAACAAAGTTCCTACTTTTCTCATTCTGCAAGCTCTGGGATCTATGGCAGCCACCATAACTTTAGTACCCCTCTCAAGGTATCACATGAAGCTGGTTCAATAATGCCTCTTAGCGGTGCAATGGTTGATACTGACACAGCCAATGTGTTATCCGATATTGATAACAAATCACTGCAAGAAGGATCCATCCTGGTGGTGGAAGTTAGAGGAAAATCTATGGGACCACACCACTGCTCCCTCTCCACTCACCCATGTAGTGGCCAAGGATGCTTCCCAGATTGGGTGGGGGTGGGGCATTATCTGGGAAGAACAGTTCAAGGTACTTTGTCTCAGCAAGAGGCCAATTTGCACATCATTGTCCTAGAACTGAGTGTGATGCTTCTATTGTTGCACACCTTTTAGTCTGTTCTTCCTTTGGGGAAGGTTGCAATTCAGTCAGACAACGTGTCAAGTAGTCTAGTACATCAACAAGCAAGGTGAAACCAGAACCTACCTCCTGTGTTGGGAAGCTCTCAGGATATGATACTGGGCTATCACTTCCAACCTCTTTGTAATAGCAATGCATATCCTGGTCCAGCATGATAGCAGACAAACTGAGCAGATGCATCCTCATGCCTCATGAGTGGGCTCTCAATCCCAAGTTGGCGATAAAAATTTTTTTGCCGGTGGGGCCAGTCTTTCTGCAATCTTTTTGCCTTCCCAATAAACAACAAATACAGCAGCTACTTTGCCCTAATTCCCCCACAGGTGGGGTCCCTGAGAGATGCAGTCCTCCATGATTGGCCTCTGGGACTACCTTATATCTTTCCCCCAATCCCTCTCATTCCCCTATTCTTGAAGAAAGCCCAAAAATTGAGAAGCAAAGTGATCCTCATTGCACCCTATTGACCCCATCAAGTCTGGTTCCCCTTCCTTTGGCATCACCTGATTCACCATCCTTGGATTCTGGACCCAGTTCCAGACTTGCTGTCTAACCTGCAGGGATTGGTGCATCCCAACCTTCACAATCTCAAGCTAACAGCTTGGTATCTCCAATTCCATTAATTGCCAGGCAGAGCAAATTATCTTCCCCAGTACAAAAAATCCTTCTAGCTTTTCATAAACCATCCACCAGGAAACTTTATCTTAGCAAATGAAAGATATTCTCAAGCTGGGCCCATACGAATGATTTAGATCCCTTCTCAGCTCCAGTTGACAAGATCTTGGAATTTCTGGCTTTCCTTTTTGAACTAGGAGCGTCTGCTTACACCATCAAAGTCCAATTAGCAGCCATTTCCAATTTCCACAATGGTTTTGATGATCATACCTTGATTTCCCATTGTTTATGTAAAACCTTTCCTAAAGCCCCCATTCAAAGATTCTACAGCTCCATGGGATTTGACCTCAGTATTACAATCCTTAGTTCTTCAGCCCTCTGAGCCAGCAGTTACTTGTGATCTCAAGTTCCTATTGTGGAAAACTCTTTTTCTGGTGGCCATTACTTCTGCCAGGAGAGTTTCTGAATTGCAGGCCTTTTGTGTGAAATACCGTTACATGATTTTTCATAAGGATAGAGTGTCGTTAAGAACCTATCCTTCCTTTCTACCTAATGTGGTCTCAAAATATCATATTAACCAGACTATAGATTTGCCAGTCTTCTTTCCAAATATTTCAAATAAAGGTGAATACTGCTTGCATCTGCTGGATGTTCACAGACAGTTATGTCTCTTTCTGGACAGAACCAAATCTTTTAGAAAATCAGATCAATTATTTGTATCCTCTTCAGGTTCAACTTTGGGTGAATCCAGTGTCAAAAGTTACCTTATCAAAATGGTTTAGGGATTGTGTTACTTTCATTTACAATCATAATAACTTCAAGATGCCTGTGCCTGTTAAAGTGCATTCCACCAGATCTGTATCCACATCACTTGTTTTCCACGCCAAGGCTTCCATGAAAGAAATATGTGCAGTTGCAACATGGGCCACTACACATATCTTTATCACTCATTACAAATTGGTTATGGATCCAGGGGAAGAGCATCCTTTGGCTCTATGGTGCTTAGGAATATCCTTCCTTAGGGCCGCCTAGGACATAAAGTAGCTGGGGACTCTGTCCCATTCATTAAGAATGAATGAAGATTGACAACATCAGATAAAGAAGTTATGTTCTTACCATAACATTCCATTGTGTTGTCAGTCTTTATTCATTCTTGGCATCCCACCCTCCTGCCCCCTCCTAAGGACTTCTGGAGGTTTGGACACCTGTTTTGGGAAGTTTTTAGGTTTCACCTTAGACAGGGCTTCTGTTATCCTTCCATACTTTGGCTGCAAACTTGATCTGACATAATGGAGAGAGGGGCATTATGGGTAGAGTCTTAGCTCGAACGTTTTTTTGGCTGGCGCAAGCTTTATAATGGCCAAGTCAGTTTTGAGGGGTCGGAACCAAGTCCCATTCTTCAAGAATGGATGAAGATCGAAAATACAGATCGAACATTATGGTAAGAACATAACTTCTTTTTATTTTAAACTCTGATACCTTGAAACCAAAAAGGTTAAATAATGAATATTTATTTAAAAGTTTATTGTGATTTTATTAAATAACTAATTTTAGTATAAATGGGTAGTGTCACTCGTCTAGTCAGGATAAAACAGACAAACATTCATGGGTTCAGTTCAAGCAGCTTTATTACACACAAACATATCGGGAATGAGGCTTCGTAACTTAAACTTAAATAAACTTATAAACAGACTGACTGCCACACTCATACATGTTAACACTTTGTCTGTTTTCTCAAAATGGCACTGCTGCCTGCACATGTTTACATCTGGAAATGCTTCTTAAAGGTACATACACACGCTCTGATCTAAAGCCTCCCTCTTTGAGAAATAGTCCATATACTAAATAACAGTATTCAGTGACATGCAATTTACAGAAATGATCTTTTGACATGCATTTATACATAACAAATTCTTTGAAATGCAATCATACAAAATCAGACACATATAAAACAATAATTTCCAGGTTGCTGTGTATTTTACACTAGGTCTGGAAATACGACCTGATAATGTAACATAATAGTTAGAATTGAATCTAGCAATGTGGACTATCTTCAAGGAATGTTCAATTTTGCGGACAACTGAGACATCATCAGGAATGGGAATGGATACTGATATATGTTCTTCGGTATGAACATTGTCAGGCTTGCTCTGAGATCTAGAGGCTGTATCACAGGTACGATGCTGCAATATCACTTCTGATATAGGAAGATGTTTGCATTTTTTCCTGTATTCTATACCCTCAGATTCCACTAAGTAGGATCTCTGTTCGGCACATCTACCTCTCACTTGACCAATCTGATCAAAGCCTTTCGCTGTTTGCATACTCACCATCTCTCCTTCCTTTAATGGATGAAGAAATCTGCTCATTTTATCATAGCTGGACTTCTGAGAAGAACGCTTCTTAAAAAGTCGAGCTTTGATTGCTCTGCTGTTTTTAGCATTAGGCATCAACAAACTAGAACTGATAGGCAAGGTTGTTCTGATTTGCCTAAATAGAAGTCTCTGAGCAGGTGAGCCAAGTAGGTTGTTACGGGGTATAGTTCTGAGATTAAGTAGATTCAAGAAGATATCAGTATTGTCATGCTTTGACCTCTCTAGTAATTGCTTTGCATTTTCAGCAAGGCTGTTCGATTGTGGGTATTCAGGACTACTAGTCACATGAATAAAGTCCCACTTGTTTGCAAATCTTTGAAACAATTGACTGGTAAACTGAGAACCGTTGTCAGAAATAACTTTCTGTGGACTAATCTGGACTGAGAAATGATGTTTCATCTTAATAATAACAGCACTGGATGATAGGTTTGGTAACAACTCGATCTCAAACTAGTTTGAATAAAAGTCTACCAACACTAAGTAATGCTGATTGTTCCACTCAAATGTGTCAGTTGCTACTGTTGACCAGGGTAGTTCAGGAATTTGGCTTAGCTGAAGTGGCTCTATTTGCAAATGCAGCTTAGTACTATTGCTCACTGAACAAGAAAGCACTTTAACAAAGTCTTTTGATAGAGAAGGCCAAAATACTAGTCCTCTCGCCCTTCTTTTGCTATAATCAGAACCTGGGTGGCCACGATGCAAAATGTGAATGTATTCATGTTGCAAATAAGTAGGAACACTAACTTTCGGACCCTTGAAAATGGTACCTTCCTCCATCAGCATCTCATCTCTGTATGGAAAGTAAGGTTGCACTTCTGGCGGTATACAGGATTGCTTTGACGGCCATCCTACACTGATGAAGTGGTTGAGCTTTTGCAAAATTGGATCAGTCTTTGTATGATCTCTCAGCTCATCAAGTCTCATGGTAGAAAAAGTACGCATGTCCATGACATCAAAGTCCTAATTCTCTGCATCACGCTGTTCCGTGGTATTTCTGGGCAATCTGGATAAAGTATCAGCCAGATAAAGAAGTTTACCTTTTGTATAGACCATTTTGAAATTATACTTTTGCAATTTGAGCATCATTCTCTGTAGTCTTACTGGAGTTGAATGCATAGGCTTCTTTAAAATAGTGACCAGAGGTTGATGCTTAGTTTCTATCTGGATAGCTTGGCCATAAATGTAATTGTGGAACTTTGAACATGCAAACATAATTGCCAAAAGTTCTTTCTCAATTTGAGCACACTGCATCTCATTTTGGGTAAGAGTTCTAGATGCGTAGCAACACTTGAAGAATAAGTGCACCAAGACTGAACATAGAAATCACAGGAAAGAAACTACTAGTTTGTGGACATGATAGTATCTTAATGGAGGCGGGTTAGCAATTTGCTGTTTGAGGTTTTCAAATGCTCTTTGGTATTGTTCTAACCACAACCAGGCAACATTTTTTGCATGTCAGCACTCTCAAAGGTGCTTATAACTCACTAAATTTAAGCACACATTTGCCCAAATAGTTAACCATATCAAGAAAATGCTGTAGGGCTTGAACATTGTCTGGAGCCTGCATCTCAAGAATGGCTGCTTGTTTAGAAGGGTAAGGTCGTAAGCCTGCACTGGTAAACGACCTACATAAGTAACTTCTGGTTATCTGAATTTGCACTTTAGAGGAGTGAGCTTTAAATTCACTTCACGTGCTCTGTCCAGAACTTTCCTGAGGTTTCTGTCATGCTCTGCTTCACCATTACCTCCAACCAGTAAATCATCAACTATTATAGCACATGGGTAACCTGAAAAAAATTGCTCCACTGCACACTGAAAGACTTCACTGGCAGAATTTATTCCAAAAAGGCATCCTGAGGAATCTGTATCTACCAAATGAAGTACTGAATGTAGTCAGTAGTGAAGATTTGTGATTGAGCACTACTTGCTAAAATGAACTATTTACATCTAAGACAGAAGAAAAAACAGTGGCATTTGTCATGAGGGGGGCAATTTCCTTGACTGTACACATGGAATGATGAGGTCTTTTTAATGCCTTGTTCAAGTCTCTTGGGTCAATGAATATTCTGATTTCATCTGAATTTTGCTTATGAGCAGCTACCATGGAAGACACCCATTCAGTTGGTTCTGTGACTGGACAAATCACACCTTGCTGCACCATTTTGTCTAACTGGACCTTGACTTTGTCCTGCATAGCTATTGAAACTCTCCTTGATGGTCTGACCACTGGACTGACATCTGGGTCTATTTTCATGGAGTACACAACTGGAAGTGTGCCTAACTTGTTGTCAAAAACATCAGCATACTCTGAGAAAATAGTATCAGTAAAGTTGGAACTAGGACATGTGCTTACATGATGGACTTCTTTGGTAAAAGAAAGCAGTTTCATTCTCAAACTGTCTTTGAGACCTAATGACTGCACAGGTCTTTTGACTACATAGAACATGCCAAGTAGCAATAAAGCACTACTGATCCTTTAGTTTGAATCTATTTAGTTCCATAAGCAACAAGCTTTGCAGAATTGGCCAAATTAAGTTTCTCACCAGCCCTTGCTTTAGCAAATGTTTCTGCTGACATTACGTTACACTTTGAACCAGTGTCTACTTTGAGCTCTATGGGTTTGCCATTGATCAGGACAGTACAAAATGTTTCATTCTTTGTCAACAAATCTACTGCATTAACCTTTTCACCAACCACTGATACACCATCTGCAACGAAAGTAGGGATGCAGCTGTCTACACGATCAACTTGCTTTTTTGATTGACCTTTTTTAATTACTGAATGAGGCTTGCTTGATTTACAAAACATTTGAAAATTATTCCATTTTTTACACTTGTGGCATTGCTTACCAAATGCTAAGCACTTCTCTCTTTTAGACTCACGACTGGCACCACAATTACAACAGTTAACAATAAGACTTGACTTGAGTTTTGCTGATTCACCCTTATACTGCACTGAGCATACCCTTTTACTGAGCTAGTCTTGGAACTTGGTAGAAAGCTACAGGTTCTCCCTCCCAGACCTGCAGGGGTTGCTGCTGCCATGTGCTTAGGCCTGTTTCTGCTTGCCACATGTTGCATGGTGTATACGTTTGCTCTGGATGCTGCTGAAACTATGATGTTATCACTTGCAAGCATACTTGTGTGCCTTTCTGTGAGTTCATAGAGTTGACAAATCTCTATGGCTTTGCTTAAAGTTAAATCATGGCCATGAAACAAAATCTTTCTCACTGCAGCACTGTTAACACCACACACAAGCCTGTCCTTCATTAACTCATCTTTCAAATCAGCAAATGTACAGGTTTTTGATTTATTTCTCAAGTCAGTGATATAAGCTGCAAAAGTTTCACCTGGCTTTGGGTCTCTAGTATAAAATAGCTGCCTCTCTAATGTAACCTTTGTCTGGGGGTTGCACATTTCTCTAAATTTACATTTCAAGCACTCAGGGTCCTCCCTTGATTTAGCCAGTACCACAGTATGGTGGTTTCCCCCTCTCCTGCATATACGTCTGATGCATACACAAATGAACGCTCTCTTTCAATAGCCTCTGACCCAGCTAAGTTAAGCAAAATGAATGCCCTTGTATGTGCATCTTTGTCAGAAAAAAATGCTTGTATGAAAATATATTCCTGCTTGAATACTCTCCAGTTCTCTGCTATATTATGATCAAACACAAGTGGAATTGATCTGCGAAATGCCGCTGCCATAAAAACACACAGTAGTGAAGGTGCTTGAAATTATGTATGAACATACATACACAAATATATATATATATATATATATATATATATATATATATATATACACACACACACACACACACACACACACACACACACACACACACACACACACACACACACACACACATGCCAGAACTTTATGCCAGTACTTGTAATTATGCCCAATAGCACAACAAACTCCTTGAAATAACTGCACTTTCCAAAAATAAGTCTCTGTAGCACAACACTCTGAAATCACTGTACTTTGTGAAACCACTCCTCATCAGTGTAAGAGATACTTCGACATAACTGTACTTTGTGAATAAACTGTACATAGCAGAAGCTGAGAGTAAGAAACACTTTGAGATGAATGTATTTTGTAAATAAACTGTGCACAGCACAAGAACCTTTCAAAATGGCTGTACTTTGTGAAATAACTATGTACAGTGCAAGAAACACTTTGAAATGGTGGCACTTTGTGAATAAATGCACACAGCACAAGAAACCTTTCAAAATGGGTGTACTTTGACTGCACTTTGCAATATAACTGTGCTTTGCACATAGCAAACTCTTTGAAATAATTGCACGGTAATAAAGCACCCACTCTACAAACACTTTGCACACTCTGAGATACTTCAAACAATTCTAATTATGCTTTGAATGGCTTTGGTTAATGTGAAATAGTAGTTTGTGCCCAAACACAGTCTTTTACTAAAAAACATGTAGTTGCCTTGCTCTTTAAGCTTAATTTGCCCTTTTATTGTACTCATTATGCCCTTTTAATCTCTTATCATGCTCATTATACTTTTCTTGTGCTCATTTTACTTTAAACATGCTCGTTATACAAACCAAAGGTAATTCTGAGCCCCATACAAATATCTCTACTAGTTTAATAAAATTTTGTGGTTTTGAACATTTCATTTAATTAATAATGCATTTTGTGCCCTTTGATTAATAATACATTTTGTGCTACTTGTTTGATTAATAATGCATTTTGCACCTTACAAATGCTCCATTTTATTTTCTTTGACAAATAAATCATTTGTGCAGTTTTTTGTTTCCTTAAGTTCGTTTCTGGCCTTTTTTGTTTGTCTGAGCTCCATTTCACTCATCCTGCTCACTCAGCCTTCACCTTCAACTCTGCACCTCATGGGCTGTAGAAGTTGTTCTCTCAGTCCTGGTTCTGACACCATGTCGCTCAGCTGGTCAGGATAAAACAGGTGAACATTAGTGGGTTCAGTTCAAGCAGCTTTATTACACACAAACACATCAGGAATGAGGCTTTGTAACTTAAACTTAAATAAACCTATAAATAGACTGACTACCACACTTATACATGTTAACACTCTGGCTGTTCTCTCAAAATGGCACTGTGCCTGCATGTGCTCACTATTTATATGCACGTGCTTACATCTGGAAATGCTTCTTAAAGATACATACACACGCTCTGATCTACAGGTAGTTCTTAGGTTCATAGGACAATAGTAGGCTAATGGCCCAGAGGCCCTTATAAGCTAAGCCAAGAATTTCACTAATGTTCCCACAAAGTCAGCACCTGTTTTTCCTGTCCAGCAGGGACACAGGTGGGATCCCATGGGTGTATTTTCTGTTTCCCATCCAGTCATCCAGGTTTCTCATAAAGAGGGCTTGTGAGGTACTCTGCTTGACATGGAGAGGAAGTCTAATCCACAGATGTGGGAGTCATTGAGACACAAATCTATCCTGCCGACAAGTATTAATGTCACAGACCAAGTTGAGACCTTGCATGTAGGTTGCGTGAGTGGAGTTTGACTTACGGATATACAGCAACTCCATCAAGGCTGAGTCTGAAACTGCCTTGTTTGCCAGACACAGGTCACCTCTGAGCAGTCTGTATGAGACTGAGTAGAGAGACATGTCTATTAGCCTATCTGTATAGGATAGGTGTTTGAGACCCTGGATTTTCCTGGTCAGGAACATCTGTGGTCTCTCGAACTGCTGCATGTGCTTGGCAAGGTACATGCCGAAGGGGGCATTGTACTTCCTAATGGGTCTGATAAGGGAGGAGTGCAGGGATGTTATGACCTCCTTGGATGAAATACCCTTACTTATGAGGTGGGCCATGTAAAAAGCCTTCTGTACAATGGAGGCAACATGGTGGTCAAAAGTCAGGTTGCTATCAACCTGGGAGCCCAAGTCCCTCATGACTAATTACGTGCTTAGTACAGTGTTATTAATGTGATAATTAGTGGGGACACCATTTTCCCCAAAGGGAATAATGATGCATTTCTTGGCATCCAGTTTGAGGCAATGCTTCTGGCACCAGTCATTAGTTTGGTTAAGGCCTTCTTAGAGGAGGTTCACATCACTAGGAGAATTTATGACAGTGCCCAGCTTGCAGTCATCTGCAAACTTGGTCAGCCACAGACCACTGGTTTTGGCTTGCACCTCAGAAATGTACAGTATATCCCAAACAGTAGAGGCCCCAAGACTGATCCTTGGGGTATGCTGCTTGTTACAGGTCTACTACTAGAGGTGGCTTCCTCTATTTTGACTGACTTGCCATCATCCATGGCTTTGGAGATTGTTTCAAAGAACGTGATCAAGTTTAACAGGCATGCTCTCCCTTTGACAAAACCAAACTGTGTGAGATCAAGGGTTGGGAGGTTGCCAATGTCCTTGTTTATAAGGTCCATGATAATGTGTTCTATGGCCTTGCAGATCAGGCTAGTTAGGCTGATGGGCCCATAATTGCTTGGGTCGGTGGACGTTCCACCTTTGTGCAGAGATATGACAGTGGCTGTCCTCCATTCTGCTGGGATGAAGCTGGTGCACAGGCTTTGGTTGAATAGAGTGCCTAGTGGTGCTCAGAACTCTTGCCTGAGTTCATGTAGGACACAACCAGGGATGTTGTTGGGTCACATGGAGGCTGTATTTTATTCCTTTGAGAGGGCATTAATAACCTGCTCCCTGATGATGAGAGGAGGGGGCAGGTGCTGGGGATGTCCTAGTTTACTGATGAGGGGACATGTGGGTGAAGTTTTCACTGAACTTGTCTGACAGAAGGTTAGCTATATCTGTGGCATTTGTGTATGTGGTATTCTTGACCACGAATTCAGAGCAGATTTAGGAACTACCTTTGAGATTGCAGAAGTAAGCAAAGAAGGCCTTGTAATTGTCCTTTATGTTATGTGGTCAATGTGGACTCGAAGTTAGCCTTAGAGGATTTCACCAGTAACCTTATTTGTTTGTTTAGACTAAGGAGAGATTGCTTCCAACTTGGCACCTGCTCCTTCTTGGTCCTGGACAGCATTTTTTTCCTTTTATTATAGAGTTTGTTTATTGCTGCTGTCCACCAGACAGGTTTACTCTTCCTTGAGGAAGATGATTTGGTCCTATCAGGTATTGCTGAGTCCATGCAGCTATATAGGTGCTCATATAGTTTTTTGGTGTAGGCTTGGACATTAGTGCTTCATTTATCTGAAGGGATGGTGGTGAAGCTGCTTATACCTGCTCTCAGGAGGTAGTAGTCAGCTTTGGAAATGTTTTTGTTTGACCCTGGCGGGGGGGGGGATCAGGGGAGATGGTGACTTTGAAACTGAATGCTTCTTGGTCGGCTCTTACCAAGGAGGATGACACTGTAGGGGTGGTACAGTGGCTACTCATGTTGGTTAGTCTGTTTTAATTATGTTTTTCACTCTTTGAAAGTGTTAGTTGGGGCAATAAGTTTTATATGTTTGTGATAGAATAAACATTACATGGATTTTGTTACTTGCCATGTTATGCTGTCATAATTTTAGTCATGAGAGAAAGCAGAAATTGTCTCATGTTTTCTAACAACTACCTAACTTTCAAATAATCTGATGCTGTATGTCAGAGATGTACTTAAACACTGTCTCTGGAGACATTGTTCTCATATACAGCCATTGCAAATATCAAACAGGTTGCCAAAACACACAACACTACACAATAACTGTCATAAAAACTACAGGACAAACAAATAGACTCATACTTGCTGAGGCTGTTAAAAGTAATCTATTCAAACCAAAACCTCAAGGGTCTATACTATCTTGCCGAAAGCTGTTTACAGCGAATACGGCAACATCGACCAATAAACCGCAAAATCCCACTAATGCGAATGGCCAGGTCACCAATTTTTTTCCTAGGGAAAAAAGTCAGTGTACAAACCAAACACAACAGACTGTGCCCCAACTAAATATACCAACTCCGAGATTGCACTACAGTGGAGTAAAGGGCAATTTCACGGCGATGGCCAAGTGATTTTCTTCCCCCATAGTGCCTTTTTTAAGGCATTCTCAGCCTGATAAATCTGACATAGCAACTCTAGAATAAACTTACGGTGATACTGCTCAATGTCAGAAGTCTAAGCTCTCTCCAAGCTTTCCTCACCCTGGAGCATGCAGATGTTTGTGTAGGTACTGAGACATGGTTTAAATCTGTGGAGAGCACCCTAGCAGTGCAGGGCTATAATGTCTTCCACACATTTAGATCAGCTACTGCACAGAAAGGGAGAAAAGGTGGAGGTGTCTCAGTTTACTTAAATACAGTCATACACACATCAAGGCTGGTCAAGCATGATGATGCCCTTGAGCTCCTCCATGTACAGCTCACCATAAGCAAAGTCCCATGCCATATCTCTGTGAGCTATAGCTCCCCCTCTGTAACACAGGAAACCTGTGACACTTACTTAAAGAACTTGAGTCCGTCTCCATTCAACCCAACTACCCCACTATAAACTGGGAATCATACACAACCTCAAACTTGCAGGCTCAAAGATTCCTGGACTTTGTCAACAAGAATGCTCTGGACCATCCAGCCCATATGCCTACTAAGAACACCAGGATCTTTGACCTAGACCTCACCAGCATGGGGGAGCATTGCACCCCCTCAATTGTTACATCCTTACTTGTCAGGTTGGACCATAAAGTCATCGCCTTTAAAATTAAAACCGTGGACACCAGGTTATTCTGGAACTTTTAGGATTTATTCTAAGGCAAACTTTGTACTTTTAAGTGACAGTCTGGCAAAATTACAAGCTGCTAAAACTCAGGGAGCACAGCTGTTTACATGAACTCATTCAGAAAAACTTTTTACAGTCATGTATATAGCTGCATAGAGGCAGTGGTAGCTACCCAAAATAAGCACAGTGCAAACTCAAAAAGAAACACGCCATTATGTTGGAATCCCAGCATCAATAGGCTGTATAACAAAAGGAAGAAAACATGGCAAAAAATGAGAAATACAGTGCCCAGCAAGGTAAGAACTCTCTCATCAAAATAAGTAAACAACTCAGGGGACTAATTAAGTCTGATGGAAAAAACGCAACCCTGGGTCTCAGCCTCTCGGGAAGAACTATTTATTAAACCACAAAAATCGTTACAGGTTTGACAGCATTCACCTTCCACTACTAACTCTCTGGTTCCAATTTTCCACTTCACACCTTCACCTTCCAGCATTTTTTTAACACACTGGGAGTAGAGGCTGTGAGTTTACAACACAACATAGATGAATGATTCAATAGAAAGATGGTGTTTTCTAATGAAACATCTCTCTCTCTAAGGGTTCACTCAATAGGCAATTAGTAGAATTTGATAAGAATTTGGTCAAGTGACGCAAACTTCATTTTGAGTACAAATATTTCATAGAATCTGTTAAAGTCAAATGTGCAACAATGTTGTGGTTTAATAAATAGTTCTTCCCGAGCAGCTGTATCTTGGGGTATATTTTTACATCTTTTTTTGGTTATTTGCTTTGTGTTGTGGTTGTTTTTATCTAATTAAGTCTACCAAAGCCAAATTTGAGGTAAAGGTAGTTTCCCAGGCTGAGGAAAACCACAAGACATACTTCAGCTATGTCTGTCTGAAACTTCAAAGACAATCCACAGCAATGTGCTGAACAACTTGTGAATAGAGACAACTATATTGAGCTAGAGGATATAGTAAATCTACTGGCTGATGAATTCAGCTACAATTTTACTCCATTTTCTTCCACAGACTCATCTTAAGAAATACCCCCAACCATAGCTCCCTCAACTGTCACTAAAGAACTGGCCCCAAATGCACTCTACAAGGCCAAAAATATTGCATCAATGAGGCCTGATAATATTCCAGGATGATTCCTTAACAGCTTGAAACATAACTTATCTGGGTCACTAGAGGCACTATTCAATCATAGCCTCCAAGCAGGCTTCATACCAAGTGAATGGAGGACTGCATCTGTTATCCCTCTGTACATGGGCGGGTCAACCACAGACCCAGGAAACTATCAAATCATAAGCATGACTAGACTCATATATAGGGCCATGGAAAGACTAATCATGGACACAAATGGCATAGGAAACTTTCAGACATTGGATCCAACCTAGTTTGATTTGGTCAAGGGCAGGCGACCCCTACTCACCCTGGTGGTGGACTTCTTCGAAAAGGTTACAGAAGAAATGAACAAGGGCAAAGCGGTGCATACTGCCTACCTCCACCTGGCCAAAGCATGTGACACAATATTTTATTGGGACATAGTAGACAAGCTCACAAAATTAGGTATAAACCCTTATGTTACTTGCTGGATAACTAGATGGCTCACAGATATGGCACAAGAAGTTGGGATAATAGGTAAGGCTACCGCCACAAAAAGGGATGTCACTAGTAGACTCTCCCAGGGCTTGGTGCTGGGGCTGCTGTTTTTTTAGGCTTTACTTCCCTGAAGTCAAGGTCAGTGTTAAAGGCCTCTGGATGACCAAGTACCACAGATGAACATGAGGCTATACAATCTGAATGCTCATTACCCCTGGTGAAAGAAGAATCCCACATGACTCTGACACCTTGCAAGTTGTGTGCCCTGAATCTGAAGTAGGTTTACCAATAATTTTACAGACTAGTAGGGGGTGCCCAATGTTGTCACATGCCAACAACTTTACTTGAGATATGGACAGCACCTGGGATCAATAAGCAAATGTACAGCAGTATCATCCAGGCATAGTCTGGTGCAACAGTGTCCTGCATGGAGCTGGTCACTACATTGCGTGGTATCCATGAAGACATGGAACCAGGGACACAGTACTGATTGGTCTTATGGGGTCTATGGTAAACCACACCTTTTCTATCTTCATCTCCATGTGAGAGATTACCAATACCACCAACACTGCCCACACAGACATTATTTATTTATTTGACTTTGTTTAGTCCGACTGAGTAGTACAAAATTTCAGCCCAGGCCCAGGAAGAAAAGCTCCATTTGCTTACATTGCATTATACTAAGTTCCAGTTAAACAGATAGTTACATTTCTATTTACATTTTTACACAAACTGTAGTTATATTTATACATTCTACGATTTTACAGAGGTGGAAGTTACTAAAGAGAAAGCCAACGTGCAACTTAGTGGATTGTACAGGCAGCAGTTATGTATAAAAATTGTTTTGTCATTTCAGTGAGAAGTTGAGAGTATTCTGTTTATGGAGAGTATTTGGAGAGTATCGTACAATGATCACAAAGTCTCAACTATGTGATGAGCATGTGCAGGACCAGGACTGGTTAAGATGTTGTTGAAGCAGTGGTTTAAACTATGCAGTTTGTTGGAGTGTTTTATTTGTGTGGGGATAATACTCCAGGAGTTTAGAAATGTAACACAAACTTGTAGGAAAAAACACCTTTAATAACAAAGCAAAGCTTTCGGGCAGAACCCTTCTTCAATACTAATACAATCAAGTCTGCATACTAGAAGCTTATATACAGGTCTAGAAGTCACATGACAGCCAGAATCATGTGGCAACATCTTAAAGTGCAAACAACATAATAAAACTTTAAAAAAACTTTAACAAAACTTTAAAAAAATCAATTAATAATATTACGTAATCTAGTTAAAATTGGTTTTAAACTAACTTTGCTGTTAATTCCTGGAATGTTCAGAGCCATGAATATTGATATGCTTATATAGTACATTATTTTCACATTGATCATAATTCAGAAATCAGACGGTGTTGTGAAAATAATGCACTATATAAGCATATCAATATTCATGGCTCTGAAAATTTTTTTAAGTTTAGAGTTATTGATTTTAATTGTCCTAGTGCCAGAGGTGGAGATTTGAATAATCGCCTTGAGACTAAGGAATTTGAATGGATTTTAAGACTAGCTGCTGATTCATATCCAGGAATTAACAGCAAAGTTAGTTTAAAACCAATTTTAACTAGATTACGTAATATTATTAATTGATTTTTTTTAAAGTTTTGTTAAAGTTTTTTTAAAGTTTTATTATGTTGTTTGCACTTTAAGACTTGTTCGTCACATGATTCTTGGCTGCTAATCATCTGACTTCTAGACCTGTATATAAGCTTCTAGTATGCAGACTTGATTGTATTAGTATTGAAGAAGGGTTCTGCCCGAAAGCTTTGCTTTGTTATTAAAGGTGTTTTTTCCTACAAGTTTGTGTTACTTGCTCCACGTTTTGCAGCTGTTTTTTTTTGAGTTTAGAAATGTACTAGGGTAGAGCAAGTCTCCTGCAACATTATTTGACTTATTTGTAAGTAATAAGAATGTGTTACGAGAGCAGAGGTCTCTTGCTGGACAGTAAGTCAATAAGTTATGTAGTGCAGGGCCTTTTTCTGGATGATGAATGAGTTTGTATGCTGTACTTAGTTGTGAATATGTTAGGTAGTTGTGTAGTTCAAGCCAGTTTAATTGCTTTAAGCTATGACAATGGTGGGTCCTATGAGGAAGATTGGTTGCAAATTTGGCTATTTTATTGTAGCAGAAGACAAGTTTCTTTCTTTTAGTATTGTTTAAGTTTGTTAGGATAGGAGTGACATATGAGAGAGTTGGTGGTGGCTGGAGTTTTTCTTGCAGTATCTATAAGGAATCCATTGATTCTATACAGGGAGCCTAGTCTGGTGTGTAGATTTAATGGTGTACAGAATATGCTGGTCATATTTGAGATTGTCATCTATTATAACACCTAGGAGTTTACTGTGAGTTACAGTTTCAGTGACAGTATTATTTGTTGACTTTATGGTAAAACTTGCATTTGATTTTGGTAACATTTTGAGGTAAAAAGCATTAACTTGGTTTTCTTGGGGTTGAGTAGGAGGTTTGATTCTTTGAACCATGTTTCTACAGAGGAGAAAGATTTTTGAGTAATGTCTTGGAGCTTATTTATTGTTGAGGCCGCACATATTAATGTTGAGCCATCTGCATACTGAGCTAAACTAGCATGGTGAGTGGAGGTGTGGAGGTCATTAATAAATACATTAAATAGGAGAGAACCCAGGATAGAGCCCTGAGGGACACCCGTAGTAACTGGTTGAAAGAATGAGTAGGTTTGTTGCCATTTAACGGCTTATTGCCTTCCAGATAGGTGACTAAGAAGCCACGAGAAGGAGTATTGTGAAAGTCCTATTGAGGAGAGTTGAACAAGCATTTGCTGCTGTGTGACAGTATCAACTGGCTTTGGCAAGCCTAAGAACATGGTGGACACAAGCAGACCATTGTTTCTATGTTGGTTTATTATACTGGTAAAATGTATTGGAGCAGTAGTGGTGCTGTGCTGGGGCCTCAAGCCACGTTGTGTTTCTGAGAGCAGGTTTTTTGAGATTAGGTATTGCATCAGCTGCATGTGGGTGCATTTCTCTAATATTTTGGAGAGGGTGGAAAGAATTGCTGTTGGTCTATAGTTATTAAACTCTGTAGATGTGCCACCTTTGCGCAGTGGTATGTCTTAGGATTTTTTCCACAGTGATGGGACGTATCTTTCTGCTATGACCTATTAATTAGTATGGACACAGGGAAGGCTATGACTTCTGTGGCCATTTTTAGGTAATCTGATGGTAGTTGGTCTACAGTTATGGAAGTAGTTTTTACTTTAAGGATCAACTTCCTTATGCCTGAGGTAGGTACTGGAGTAAAACTGAAGAGCTGTTGGTGATTTTGATTGGACAGGGGCAGAAAGAAGGGGGCAGATGTAATCGTGTCTAAGAGAGATAATATTGATTGTATAAAGCAGTGATCAAACAGTGTGGGGATAGAGTCTGCCATATTGTCTGTTTTGGAGAGCGAGTGGTGGTCTTGCCAGGGTGGAGTAGTTATTTATTGATAAACAAAGAAAGTTTGGGTTTGTTTTTATGTTTGCCTTGTAGGTTATTATAGGATCTTTGCTTATCCTGCTTGACATGGAGTTTTGCAAGGTTTCTATAATGTCTAAATTGCTGGAAGCCATTTTGAGTTCTATTGTTATACCAATTTTTCCAGGCTTTATCCCTTTTTGTCATGATTTTCTTGTTTTCTTTGCCAGCCATGGTGCAGGGTTGGACTTTACTTGTTTATTACGTACTGGTGCCAGATTATTTAAGGCCTGTAACCCTATGTTTGTTATTAAAGTGTTCTATAGCAGTATCTAGTGGCGTTGTTGTCATAAGTACATTATAGTTATATTGTTTTAGTGTCTCATTGAAGATATCTTTGCTAAAATTGGTTGTATTTCATATTTAATTATAGATAATGTGTTTATCTATGTTATGGTGAGTTATAGTAGTGTATATCAGTATGTGGTCACTTATACTGCCTGAGAGGCAGCCTATTTTTGTCAGTTTGTCTGGTCTATTTGTAAGAATCCAGTCTAATGTTGAGTGTCTCCCTGAAGTTTTATTTATTCTAGTAGGAGTGGTTATTAGTTATCTGAAGTTGAACAAGTTTATGAGTTGCCAGTCTATATTTAAGTCTCCAAGTATTATAGTTTAATGGTTAATTTGTTGGAATATCCAATACAGGATGCTTTCAGCAGTATCAATGTTATTCCCTGGTGGTATATAAATTGCTGTTTATCATATTGTTTTCCTATTGTTGATTTTAGGAGTGTTATTAGAAGTTCAGCATTGTTGAATTTGGGTATTTCCTGTGGAAGTAAGGTGATCATTAGGGACATTTTATAGATGATTGCTACACTACCTGCATGTTGTTTTGTCTGTCATGCTCCAAGTATTATAGTTTCATGGTTAATTTGTTGGAATATCCAATACAGGATGCTTTCAGCAGTATCAATGTTATTCCCTGGTGGTATATAAATTGCTGTTTATCATATTGTTTTCCTATTGTTGATTTTAGGAGTGTTATTAGAAGTTCAGCATTGTTGAATTTGGGTATTTCCTGTGGAAGTAAGGTGATCATTAGGGACATTTTATAGATGATTGCTACACTACCTGCATGTTGTTTTGTCTGTCATGCTCCAAGTATTATAGTTTCATGGTTAATTTGTTGGAATATCCAATACAGGATGCTTTCAGCAGTATCAATGTTATTCCCTGGTGGTATATAAATTGCTGTTTATCATATTGTTTTCCTATTGTTGATTTTAGGAGTGTTATTAGAAGTTCAGCATTGTTGAATTTGGGTATTCCCTGTGGAAGTAAGGTGATCATTAGGGACATTTTATAGATGATTGCTACACTACCTGCATGTTGTTTTGTCTGTCATGCTCCAAGTATTATAGTTTCATGGTTAATTTGTTGGAATATCCAATACAAGATGCTTTCAGCAGTATCAATGTTATTCCCCGGTGGTATATAAATTGCTGTTTATCATATTGTTTTCCTATTGTTGATTTTAGGAGTGTTATTAGAAGTTCAGCATTGCTGAATTTGGGTATTTCCTGTGGAAGTAAGGTGATCATAGGGGAAATTTTATAGATGATTGCTACACTACCTGCATGTTGTTTTGTCTGTCATGCTCCAAGTATTATAGTTTCATGGTTAATTTGTTGGAATATCCAATACAGGATGCTTTCAGCAGTATCAATGTTATTCCCCGGTGGTATATAAATTGCTGTTTATCATATTGTTTTCCTATTGTTGATTTTAGGAGTGTTATTAGAAGTTCAGCATTGCTGAATTTGGGTATTTCCTGTGGAAGTAAGGTGATCATTAGGGAAATTTTATAGATGATTGCTACACTACCTGCATGTTGTTTTGTCTGTCATGCTCCAAGTACTATAGTTTCATGGTTAATTTGTTGGAATATCCAATACAGGATGCTTTCAGCAGTATCAATGTTATTCCCCGGTGGTATATAAATTGCTGTTTATCATATTGTTTTCCTATTGTTGATTTTAGGAGTGTTATTAGAAGTTCAGCATTGTTGAATTTGGGTATTTCCTGTGGAAGTGAGGTGATCATTAGGGAAATTTTATAGATGATTGCTACACTACCTGCATGTTGTTTTGTCTGTCATGCTCCAAGTATTATAGTTTCATGGTTAATTTGTTGGAATATCCAATACAGGATGCTTTCAGCAGTATCAATGTTATTCCCTGGTGGTATATAAATTGCTGTTTATCATATTGTTTTCCTATTGTTGATTTTAGGAGTGTTATTAGAAGTTCAGCATTGTTGAATTTGGGTATTTCCTGTGGAAGTGAGGTGATCTTTAGGGAAATTGTATAGATGATTGCTACATTACCTGCATGTTGTTTTGTCTGTCATGCTCCAAGTATTATAGTTTCATGGCTAATTTGTTGGAATATCCAATACAGGATGCTTTCAGCAGTATCAATGTTATTCCCTGGTGGTATATAAATTGCTGTTTATCATATTGTTTTCCTATTGTTGATTTTAGGAGTGTTATTAGAAGTTCAGCATTGTTGAATTTGGGTATTTCCTGTGGAAGTAAGGTGATCATTAGGGAAATTGTATAGATGATTGCTACACTACCTGCATGTTGTTTTGTCTGTCATGCTCCAAGTATTATAGTTTCATGATTAATTTGTTGGAATATCCAATACAGGATGCTTTCAGCAGTATCAATGTTATTCCCCGGTGGTATATAAATTGCTGTTTATCATATTGTTTTCCTATTGTTGATTTTAGGAGTGTTATTAGAAGTTCAGCATTGTTGAATTTGGGTATTTCCTGTGGAAGTGAGGTGATCATTAGGGAAATTTTATAGATAATTGCTACACTACCTGCATGTTGTTTTGTCTGTCATGCTCCAAGTATTATAGTTTCATGGTTAATTTGTTGGAATATCCAATACAGGATGCTTTCAGCAGTATCAATGTTATTCCCTGGTGGTATATAAATTGCTGTCTATCATATTGTTTTCCTATTGTTGATTTTAGGAGTGTTATTAGAAGTTCAGCATTGTTGAATTTGGGTATTTCCTGTGGAAGTAAGGTGATCATTAGGGAAATTTTATAGATGATTGCTACACTACCTGCATGTTGTTTTGTCTGTCATGCTCCAAGTATTATAGTTTCATGGTTAATTTGTTGGAATATCCAATACAAGATGCTTTCAGCAGTATCAATGTTATTCCCCGGTGGTATATAAATTGCTGTTTATCATATTGTTTTCCTATTGTTGATTTTAGGAGTGTTATTAGAAGTTCAGCATTGCTGAATTTGGGTATTTCCTGTGGAAGTAAGGTGATCATTAGGGACATTTTATAGATGATTGCTACACTATCTGCATGTTGTTTTGTCTGTCATGCCTGAGTATATTGTATCGGGGGTGATCTCATTATCCTTCATTACTTTTCTAATCAGGAGTCAGTAGCTATGACTACATCAGGAGTGTATATAGCAAGGTAGGCATGTATGTCATGAATTTTATTGCACATACTTCTTAGGTTTATATTTAGTAAGGAGTGAATTTGGGTTCTGTTTTTCTCTGAGATGTATTAGGTGAATTGTTTATTTTGGGGTTGGAAATTATGGTTTTATAAACAGTGGGACCTGGGTTGGGGTGAGTATCTCTGCTAATTTTTTGAATTGATATTTTACAGAGAGAAGAGTGTGGCCAGTTATATTTTAGTCTTGGTTTGGTATTTGATTGTAAATTTGGATACTTAGTTTTGAGATATTTATAGATAAAGAAATCAGATATGGTTGGTTTGTAGAGATAGGGTATTATGGAGAAAGGCAGGCTGGGTAGATGTTGATATTCTTTGTGAGGACTGGTCTGAGTCCTAATTATTTGAAATAGTTGGATTTGATAATTGGTGATGAAAGCTAATAGAGTGAGGAAGAATAGTAAATTAATCTGAGTTAGGAACATCTTATTTAACTTGGGTTTTATCTTTGTTATAAATTAGGATTAGAAAACATTAGGAGGATACTGGGTTGGTTGTAGAGCTGTAATTTAATAGTTATAGGAGGCAAGGATTAAGATAGTTTGATAGAGAGGCTTGGGAGGTAAACAAGAGTGGGTGTTACTATTGGGAGCAATTCTATTGATTGTTTTTCTTCTGGAGGAAACTGATGATATTGGTTTGAGGAATATGTGGATGGTGCTATGGAAGTATCAATGCAGAGTAAAAGGAGGTGGGTGAGAATTGGGGGTAGGGTGGGGGAGTGGGGTGAGCCCAAACACTAGCGAGGGTGAACAAAGCTGGTTGAAAACTTGGCAAAGCGACAGAGAAAAAGCAATCAGTAACTTAACTTAAACAGCAACAAATCTGCTGAGAGAGATAAGTAAAAGGAACAATGCAGTTTACAAAGCCTCTAAGCTATTAGATGAAAGTCTTGATTTTGTTGGTGTAAGACACAGTTTTAGTAGAAGAGTTAGTCCAATATCACCTTGACCTGACTAATGGTGATAACAGTAAAAATTGCACTTGACTGTATGAACAACTGTGTAATGTAAGGAGGTTTCTATGGCCTTTGAAATCAAAGTCTAAAGGCTACCCAAAGCCCCACAGATTAGCAAAACAATGAGAAAAAGTAAGCCAGAATGCAGAAGAGCAGCTTTGGAAAAATACGGGCTCAGAACTGAAAGTGGTTACACAAGAAGAGAAATAAACTTAAGAAAGGGACACAGTGGACTGCTAAAAACAATGAATTGAGCACAGTTAAAGGAAAAACCACCAATGGGACTGCTGTGATCTAAGAAAAATGGAGCTATTATAATGGACAGTTTTTTGTTGTAGATTGCTATAATATTTATAACTCACATAAAAATATAGCCCACAAACTAGTGTTCACATTCCAGACTTCACTATTTCATAGATATCTATTTGCTTACAGGGACACTTTTATTGCAATATAGAAACACATTAAAGAGAGGGTTGAGTGCACTGAGTCAATGTTGACTGTGCACATATACTAACTCAGAATTGAACATTGTTTAATAACCGTCTCTGGCAAGGAAAAATAAGAAAGGAAGGGGTTAGACAAGGGTGACTTCCTTGAAGGCATGCAGTCCCACTAAAGAAAGATAGGCAGATATAAATAATGGGAATGGCAATTCTAGAAGATGTAAAGAAAATATAAGAGAAAGAAATAGCTTGAGTAAAAGCAGAATGAGTAAATGTCAGTGTCTGTTAGGAAGGAAAGAGTAAAAGCTGACCAGCAGGATGTCTGTGGAGGAGGGTTTACAGACTATAAGGCTATTGCTTACAAACTAGGACAATGAAGCAATTGTCTTCAAACTACTCACTATGCAGGCTAAAATACACACAGAAGACTGGATGCCCCTAACACTTACTTAAAGCAGAAGAGCAGAGGTGGTACATAGTGTGTTCTAAATAAATGATGGATGGAGTGGACTCAGAATGCCTATTGGATGAGTCTGCTGTGTGTACGGTTTAGGGATGTTTCCAGTGAACCCTGCAACTCCCTTGCACCCTGCTAGAGAGAGAGGGGGGAGTAAGGAAATTGCCTGAGATTAAATTAGAAGAATTATTATCCGAGATCTGGATAAGATTGTATCAGGGCAGTATAGAGGGGCAGTCGTAGGGTACACAGTCCTCCCTTGCATCTGGATGTGTGTGCAGCACTATGCAACTTTTTATACTGTCATTTGATCTTTACTGGCAGACTCCATGCAGGTCCTTATCCCACTATCACACAGCATCCCTGCGAGGGGGGACCCCAAATCCTAGTTCAACAAGGCAGTATAGAGGTAACATGTAATGGTCATGCAATAGCATCTCCACTCCATAACTGGAGGAAATTGTCTGAGTCATTTCCATACTGGCATTTAGAAATGCTGATACTGCACTACTGAAAGATCAGCATCTACCAATCATGCCCTCTATCACCTTGCATCCAGGGTATTTGGCTCCTCCTCCCCATCCTAGCTATGCAACTGTGATAATGTCTGAAATAATAGCAATGGTCATCCAGTTGCTCACTGTAGCTCTTAGCTCTTCCAGTTCATAATAATTGTATACATGAGCTAGTGTCTGAAACCAATAGAAATGATGATGTACCATAACTTCAAGCATCAAGAAATCATTGATCATCCCAGAGTAGACTGGAATACTGTACAGACCATGGTTAACAGGTTTAAGAAGGCTATGCATTGTAGTGAGTGACTGTAAGAATGGAGTTAGCAGAATAAAGAAGAGTACAGTATGCCTTCAGATTTCCCTTACCTTACCTGAATGAGCCCTTACTTAAAAGCCACTTTGGGCTTTCCATGTCTTGTAAAATTCTTACTGAGTGCAATTCGTACTTTTTTGTCCATGGTTGGAAAGACATTCATTCCTGGAAGGGACAGAGAGTTACCTTTCAAAAGGGTGCAAGTGGAACATTGCAACTAGGCAGACTAGATAACCGTTTTAATGTGGATGGAAACATTTAAATTTCAGGCAGGGGCAGCTTGTATTACCATTTGAGATAGCTACCCAATAAAACCAGCAGTGAGTGAGTGGCTGGCTATTCTCACAAGTGCAAAATACAAAGATGCTGCATTTTTATGGCATCAGGCATCTGGCAGTCACTCATAATATTAACATAGAGAAGGAAAAGGAAAGACCCCTCCCTGATCTTAAAAACAGTGATAAACTATTTCTACAACTTGGGTTTTAAAAACAAACCTTGCAAAAACCTGCTAAGATGGCAACAATTTAGACTATGGAAACTAAAATGAATAAAACATCTAATGAAGTATTGGTTTAACAGCTGAGTGGTGCATTACTGGAATGCATCCCCAGTAAGCACTTGGAGATTTATATTTATTTAAAAATCATTAGCTGAGATAATAGGAAGAATGAAGTTTAATGCATGGCTGAAAGAGATAGGCACATGGAAGAAGCATAGATATCTGAAAGTTACATGTGAATAAAGGACTGAATGTGTTAATTATGACTGTGTCAATGCTACAGTGACTTAGAATAAAAATGAGGGATGCTGTGAAGGTAATGTTAAAAGGTCGGGGCATGCACTGTGCCTCTTGAAAAAAAAGGAAGAAGAAAGAATAAGGTGCATGAACCTGAAAGGCATTTATCTGGCACACAATCTGAGCACCTGACAAATGGGTCACTGAAAAGCTAAAGGCATGTTAGGGCAAGCTTATTATGATATCAGCAAAAACAAGGGGGGGGGGGTACACTATTTTTGCAGAGATGCTGTTTTCCATTAACATAGTAAGGAAGCTGTTGGCATGGTACCCAACACAACAAGCTATCAGCAGTGCTGCATTAAAAAGAAAATAGCAGGCTCCATGAACACTTTTTGTATTAAATCTGTTGACTCATTTCATGGTTTTGCTTCTAACTATGTTGACCTTCACATGGATTCTTCAGAAACAAAGTGACAATGTTGGGAAAAGGTTTGTGCTACATTACTTTGCTGAGGTTATCTACAGAGAATAGAGTGGGTCTTCCTGGCTAACAAATGGATACCATTATTATTATTATTAGGCATAGTAATTAGTATTAGGGAAAGAGCCAGAGCTCCTGCTTATTTTCTTAAAGCTGTAATGTACTTATAATGTAAGAGTGGCTAGCATGAACAAAATGTTTTACAACATTTTACTCAAATAATTTGTATCAGTGATGCGTGGTTTTGAAACAAAAATCTTGGTAACATATTAATAAAATTAAATAATAGTCTGTAAGGTGGCAGTTAGTTTTCACTTTTATTTCTGGGTGTGAATATATCTGCATCCATTCTTGAAAGCAGGGTTTGAAAATATGGGAAAATACTAGTTGAAACTGATGCTATTGAAAGAAAGTTGTTGCAAAACAGTAGTCAAGGGGCCCTTAATCTTTGTGTCATCTCAAAAGACTTATTACCCTTGCAGTTATCATATGACATGGAAACCAGAAATACTCAACTCTCTGTGACAGTGGTATACCTTAGAAAAGTTTCTTGGCTAGTTCATCTTAGCCCTTATTTTGTTGTGATATCACTCACTTTTATTTTATTTCAGTGATTGAAACTACAATGAGTTGGATCCTGACAGAAATTCCATCTGTCTCCAATATCAGCAGAACTGTCTCTGTTTCCTCTTGTTTTTCCTTTGCACAGAGAACACCATTATGTTGAAACATAAAATTTCATATCACACAATTGACGCCATTTGGTTTAGCTTTGATGCAGCACCATTCACGCTGACAGCACAGAGGATAAAGTAAAAGTAAATGGCTAAATTACAGGGTGGAAGGCAGGTAATGCAGAAACAGAATGATTTAGGCTAGCATGTTAAAATAAACTTATTATGATATAAGTGCATTTTAAAAATAATATAATATTTTTTGAGAAATAAATAATATTCATGTAATCTCTCATAATGCTCTTCAGACCAGTGGTTGAAATATTTGTTGACATTAGGACCTTCCTTCTGCAGCTTTTGCATAGCTCTTCTAAAACATATGAAGCATCTGCACCTAAGACAATACTCTTTTTGGCCCCATATAGGGAATCCCTGCATACCTTCATCAACACAAGTTTTTTTTTGCCACTGACATGGTTCACAGCTCCTTTTAGCATGCATAATTTGGAAAACTCCCTCATTTGATGTTTAAAAAGCACAGGTCCTCTAAGTTAAACTACATCTGTCAAGCCTCAGTTTTGGAGGTACTACAGATCCTGCCTAAATATCTGGGACTGAACCATAATAACAGATATCACTAATTTCACCAGTTTTACTAGTATCATTAATATCAGCATTTCATTACAATGACCCACTGGCATCAAACATCAATGTCCACTTGCTGGCTCAAGATCCCAATTTGATTTGCCACTCAGCTTTTTCATACTTAACAGGTTGTTAAAATCACCCTCACATGCTAGAAAATAAAATCTCTAAACTCTGAAAATAAAATTCACTTTAATCATCGTGTGCTATAATCACAGTGCTTACTTATTGTACGTGGTATGCTTTGACCAGTGAGGAATACTAATTTTGGCAAACAGTTTATAGCAGAGCTAGATTGCACTGTAGGTTTATGGGAGTACACATACCGCATAATCCTGTAGAATTAGCGTTTTTATGTTGTAATGCCTGTAATAGTACCTTATTACTATAACCAGATTACTCTGGGAATTAGAAAGCTGTGGTGACACTGGGTGAGCTTGGTCAGGGGTACCTAGTTTCATGTTTTTGGTAGCCCTCTCAACCTCAGTGATATAAAAAGGAATTACAAGGTCTGAATGGCCTCAGAGGGTAGGATTTTATTCAGCTTTGTTTTTATTTTGTCACAGAAACTGTGAAAACTGGGCTAGTCACAAGTGGGCATGTTTGCCTTTTACATTACTTCTTCCCAAAAATGTATCACTTGAAGATGAAAACGCAACACCCCCCTATTAAATATGGAATAACAGCTGGTACTATGTCCCTGATGACACAAATTTAAGAATATATATATGTGTGTGTGTGTGTGTGTGTGTGTGTGTGTGTGCCTGCTGTAGTTTACATATGTAGATCTCTTGCTTTGACTAGTTGGGTAAGATGTTGTTGGTCAAAGACCTCCCAGGTAACATATCATCAAATGAAATGATCACATTGACAACACCAGCTAATTTCCGATGTTTATCAGTGATTTCTACAGATATTCTTTTTTTCTTTTTGTGAGGTAGTGACTTTATATAAATGTTCATTGTGTAACAGAAAAGAGGCTATGTTATTCAGCTCTTGTATGTTCTCGGATATGTGATTTGTATAAGTAGTTTATTTGTCTAATATAGAACACTGGTCCAAGTTTAATTTAGTTTGTAATTCTCTTTCTTTCTGTTTTGCTTTTTTATTTATTTTTATAAAATAGTAAGGCTGCAACAATTTGTGGTTTAGTAGTTACAATGTATATTACATATGTACTATATTGGTTTCTGCTCAGCTGAAAAGATTATTCATCTTAAAATAGGTTGATTGATTCCATACATATATTTATGACGTGATAAAGATTTTGATACTTATACATTTGTGACAACTTGCTTACCTGCTTATTATTTGATCATAATGGTCAACTCTTTTAAAATTTTACATCACAAACTTAATTTGGGTGATATTAATTACAAATGTTAGTCAGCCTTAAAATGTACATTAAAAACAGTATCAAGCATATACTGAGAATATTAATCCGTATATTTGTATAAAACTGGCTTGTTAGTGTATATATTTTCACTATACCCTTGTTGAGTCAATAAGTTGTTGAAAGTTTAAAACAAATAACATTGCATAAAATTCAAGATATACATGTAAATATATACATTGCTAAAATAACAATTGTAGTAACTACTTGGATTCCTGTGGCAGAATAATCCTATTATTTACCATCCTTCTCCTTATGTTTATCACAGTTCATTTCTTATACTTTAATAATGTTACTTACTGCTGTCCTTTCCACTAGATTAAAAGTCAGGGAAGACATAATAAACTAATCATTAATACAGTCTAATATCTTGGTCTAAAATAAATAAATAACTTCTATCCATAGTATTTACAAATAGAACATTCAAGAGGTTTGCTTTAGATGTTTGAACCCTCATTGTAATTTTTACAATGATTCATTGTATTTTTACCCATGGTTCCTTGCTCACTACTCATTGATATGATGTGCTGAGTGCTCAAATGTAATGTTGCAAAGTGTACGCCAAGACTACAGATTCTCCGTGAAAGAACAAGACATTTTTCATGTTTTAAGTCACTGTTTTTATGATGTGGAACAATCTCTGATTAAGAAAAGTAAAATAAGTCATATGTGGGGACAAATTCTTCAAGATGGGGCTGCAGAGGGTTTGCTTTCCTGCAAAACATTATTTTTGTGAATTTATGCATTGCACATTTTGCACAAAAATTGTTTACCCATCAGGTGCTGTAGCTGCAGTGTGTGCACTTCAGAAACTAGCTTTGTGCAGCTGTGACCTTGCATTTGTGTTTATAGAGGTTAGGTTTTTGTGGATTAGTCTTAGATCCCAGTGAAGGGTAATGTAGTACACGTTCTTACATTTGCAGACTACAAATGCAATGTGTTTTATCAAGAATCATAGATTTACCATATCTTGCTAACAATAGATCACTTTCTTCTGTTTCAAAATAATTTCCTAAAAATCGACCTTAGATGGGTTTCTTTTGCAAAGATATAGTAAATGCTTTAATTATTTTCAGTAAGGTGATTTATGCAGAGATAAGAATACGTGCCATTCATAAATGGTATCATCTTCTTGACTTCCCTGTATTTTGCTCCCTCCAAAAATCCTTTTAAGTCAAAACAAGCCCGTCCCCCTTGCACGAGTCTGAACATGCATTCTTTATCTGGGAAGCTGGAAAAGGCATATCCTTCAAGGCTTTGTCATTCATGATCTGCAACTTCTCTGAAATGAATCTCTTGGAAAGATGTAGATACCTTTAATGCTTTTTTCTTCTGAATTTGTCATGTTCAGTATGCCCGTTTGCATATCATTTGATCCATTGTCTGCTGCATATCAAATGATGAGATAACAGTTGATTCTGACAGCTTCTACTAAAGGATACAGAGCATGCTCACTATATGTAACTGCTAATCTATTCAGCAGCGCCGACAATATGAAAAGGTAATTCCTAGGTATTTAGTTGAATGAACTTATTCAGTCTGGTCAGTCTGTAAAATTAAAAAACAGGGTATTTGGCTGTATGTATTTAATCAGAGATCATAATCTGTCATGCATTGTTTAATAGACTATAATTCCATCTATCCATCCATCCATCCAGCTAGCCACAACCCCTTTAGTCATTTTTGCATATAGGGTCATGGTGTCACATCAACAATGACAATCATCTAGAGCCAAGGTTCACACCACTGGGTGACTACCCTGGGGTTTATATTACACTCGTCCACCAAGCATCCGGAACACACAATGCACTAAACAAATCCACCCAAGTGGAAGGCTTCACCCCCCCTAACTATATATATATATATATATATATATATATATATATATATATATATATATATACACATATATATATGTATATATATATATATATATATATATAAACTTTGAGATCACACTGCAGTGGGGAAAAGGGCAAAGTTAAAGTGATGGCCAAGTGTTTACGAACCGTGGGAAAAATTCCATGGTTTGTTGAAGGGAATTTTGGCTGCTGTTGAGCTATGAACACGTATTCGCGGAACACATCCTTTGATGAATTAATACAAACGCCTAGCCCTGTTGTGGTTGCCTTTTCAATTTATAAGTTGTTGATAATGTTACATAATAGAAGTGTATTAGGATATCTTAAATGACATATTATTTTGTCCTGATTCTTGGGATAGTCATAAGTACCTGTTCTACCTGTATAGAAATAAAATCTATATAAATTAGGAAGAAGCATGGAGCTAACTTTCATCCTTGTCTAATTTGTTTGGTTTGCATTAATTTGTCCATCATGTTTCCTACTGTCATAACTTTTAACCTGGACCATCTTTCCATAAATTATTGCTACAGATTTATTAATGAACTCAAATGTCTTTTCTGTTTTAACTTTCCAAAAGTCTGTTATGAGTTACATTATAATAAGCTGATTCAATCAAATGAATGCTGCAAACACTGTTTTTAACTGTAACCTTACATATTCCTCAACAATATATTGGAAAATAACATCCTTGCAGAGTAGATTTTTTAAAGGCAAACTGTGACAGTGTATTTTGTTCTTCCTGAGTACATTTTAAAGTGATCTAACACTGTTGAAGCAAAGATTTTCAGTGAGCCATCTATTAACATCAGAAGAAGATAGTGCTGCTCAACATGTAATCTAAAAATAAAATAAAATAAAATAAACATCAGTAATGAATATATGCTAGAAATGGAAAATAAAAGTTAAAACTGACATTTCAAGTCAAAGGCTTCTTTGGAAAGGTGGTAAATATCTCAGACTAATATCAGACTTTCTTACAATTCCTCTGACTCTTATTTTTAGCCCGTCAGTGGTCAAAATAAATTATACACTAAAATTTAAAATTCTTGAGAATGGTTTATATAGACTTAAGATTATGACATGCGTGATACAATCCATTAAAGTATCTAGTTCATTTGGGTTACCTTCATTTGACTGAAAGCTCATTTGACTGACAAACATTTTAGTCGGACCAAATGACTGAAACTTCATTTCACTGACACTTCATTTGACTGACCGTTCATTTGACTGACAATTAGTACTGGCAGTGTCTAGAGCACTGTAAGGCCAGTAAAAGGAATATGTCCTTTTCCCCAATGTAGTGCGACCCTGGAATTAGTATATATAGTTAGGAGGGTGTGGGGGTCACAGCCCCCCACTTAGTTTCATGTTATATTCTCTGCTTTTGGTTTTATATTGTTTAGTAAAACCAACGTAAGTGGGGGGGCTGTGCCCCACACACCCCCACTATATATACTAACTCCAGGGTCGCACTACAGTGGGGAAAAGGACATATTCCTTTTACTTGCCTTACAGTGCTCTAGACACTGCCAGTACTAATTGTCAGTCAAATGAACTGTCAGTCACATGAAGTGTCAGTGAAATGAAGTTTCAGTCATTTGGTCTCAGTCAAATGAGCTTTCGGTCAGATGAAGGTAACCCAGTATATTCACAAAGAACAATTCTTGTCATATCATGGTAAGTTATGAGAAGCTAACTGTTAAACATATTGAGAACAGGTTGTGTAGCTAAAAGTATGAACTATGTATGCAGCCATGTAGTGTAAATCTTAACTTCAGTGTTCAACAATCACTACACACACCACACTTAAATAAAGGAGTATAAATCAAATAAGTAAACCAGATGGTACGACCACAGACACTACCAGAGCAAGAAAAATTAAATGAAAGCATTCCCTGTGCATACCGACTCCAACCCACATTAGTACATAGATTAATTTCTCTCCCCAATAACTAACTTCAGGTGTTTTAACTTATAATGTAACATGAATCAACATCGCTTAGATAAAGAATTGAAGCCAAAATGTAAACCATCAGTTATGTAGTACAAATAAGTTTGCAATACAAGGCTAATCAAACATTTCTACTTTTTATAAGTGCTGAGTACAAAACAGACAAAACTGGCATTGAGAGCTAAATAGTTGAAAAGGTATGCAAACATTTCTCCAGTTCTCTTTCCATATACGCAAATACATAAATTGATGTTGATACATACAATGTATCATATATAAATAATATATATATATATATATATATATATATATATATATATATATATATATTTTGTATGTATGTATCTATCTATTATTTATTTCCATCTACAATACTAGGAGACAAACCAGTGTTACAGATTAGCATGTGCAATGTTATATAAAACAGTTCTGTCATGTTTTTGTCCTGCACTAAACACAAATAATACATAGGATTCCCACGCTAAGAAATATATATTTATCAGTATGACACCTGAGGCTTTTAATTCTTTTAAATCACATAATCATTCTGAAGAATATTGAAAGTAACATGTCATTTGGACAATTCATTTGCAGATTAGAAATAACTAAAAAGGTTTCCAGATTACAAACCTGGCTAGCTGCAGTGGATACAAATGTCTCCTACCAGGTTACTTACTGGGTTTTCTTGATATAATTTCATCAGACTGGTTCTGGATGCATTGCACTGGCTACCTGTTTTATTTATCCCTAGGTTCTAGGCCTCCTACACCTATCAGATGTGCTGGTCTGTTATTTCCCACTCTGTACACTGTGGTCATCTCACAGTGACTGTTCAGAGTTTTCTGATGTAGTCCTTTGCTTCTCAAGGGTTTTGGCTGAGGGGGTCCTCCCATACAATATAGATTGAAATGCTCTCTCTAAAGAAATGATTTTTAATTAGGATAGTGTGATGTGATGTAACTTTATTAATGGCCTTTTACAGCTCTTTCACACTATTTAAACTGCTGTTAAACAGTCAGGCTGTTTGATCATTTATTAAACTGAATTTTATCTTCTTTAGGTTATACTTATATTAGTTACATTTAGTTTATTTTATAACTATTACCTTATTAATGTCTTTAACCCTTATTTCTGTACTTTATTTTGTTTGTAAATTACCTCATTTATATATCTGGTGATTGTATATATATCTAATTATGGGGGATTCCCTACTCTAAAACATAACCTGGGTTTTAAATGTATGACATCAAGCAAAGTGTCATCCATTGGGCTCTTATCTTTAAAATGGGCAGTGGCCATTATATTTGCAGAGTCGCTGATCATATAATAAAACACTGCTGGTGGTAAATGGCTTCATCTGTGTACCTATCTTCCTCTGTGTATGTCTACCTGCCTATCTGTTTATCTGTCTGAAATAATAAACACCAGGGCTACTGATGGTTGGGACTCTTTGTATAGCTTGTTTTGTAGCATGTTTTAGTTTATATTTGACTTGGTTATATTTAAGTACACTTTGACTCCATTCATTCTTTAATGTGCTGACCATTCATTTATATGTTTGATTTTGCATTTGTAAAATGCTTAATTTTTAAGCCCTTAAACTAATGTTTGTACTATGTATGTGTTAAATGCATAAGCAAATGTCAAAAGGTCAGTCAGTGTTTCTTTTTTTAGAAAGTAGAGATGATAATAGAACAAAACTCACTGAGTTCTCATATCTGCCAGAATGCCTCCAGCTGTATTCTGATCTAAAGATTCAAATTGCAGAAACTGTATGAAACCATACCAGTCTATGTTGCAAGAAAGGTAGAAAATAGAGATGTAAAGATACAAAACACTCTGTCACAAAAGAAACACTCCTGTTATCTGTTGTCGTCTTTCAGAATAATTCTGATTTAAAGGTTTTAAACTTACAGAAACTATATGAATTCACAGTAACAATTCAAGTTTCAAACATAGGAGGAGACAAAGTAGAAAATATGGAAAAAAGAAACAGTTTTGGCTGTGGGGTTTGAAATCAACCACACTCTGCCAATGCACAATTCCAAAAATGAAAGGACACCCACATTTGGTGATAGCTGCTTCTATTTCCAGATTAAGTTAATCACTCATTCCTGAAATACAGCCCAAAAGTACATAATCATAATTATACGACGACTCCCCCCATTAATATTCCAAAATGTGCATGCTGATTGGTCAGCGTGCACGTTGTAAATCAGACTTATACTAATGGGAAAAGGTCCAGTCGTCCGGACGTTTTCCATTAGTATAAGTCTTTTTTTTTTCTTACAGCAATGGAGAAAGCAAGATCTCCGATGCTTTTTAGAAAGTGTCTCGTTATGTTAAAGGAGTTTAACATAGCGAGACAGCTTTAAAAAAAACAACGGAGAAAGGAAGATCTCCGTTGCTTTTTTTAAAGCTGCCTTGCTATGTTACACTCCTTTAACATAGTGAGACACTTTCTAAAAAGCAATGGAGATCTTGCTTTCTCCATTGCTTCTACCCACAGCTTTGATGTACTGCGTAAGCATACATATGCGCAGTACATCAGAACTGACGCAGAATACCGGACAGCTGCGGAAGGGCAGCAGGGAGGCATTATACAATGCCACTATTTAAGAAAACTAAGTATCTTTTTCTTAAATAATGTCATTGTATAATAGCAATAACCCACTTCTGGGTGTGTGTAATGCTGGATTTACCCACGGTTGTCTTTGTTTGGCCACTCAGGCTTTGCCCTCATGACCAAACCACGCCAACCATGGGTAAATCCAGCATTACTGACACTCAATCGTGGGTTATTGCTAAAATAGACTCTAGAATGAAGGATCTGTTATATGCTAAAGTAAGACTTAACCGTCAAAAAGGCAACTCAGCTAGTGTAAATGTATAACAGACATGAGGGTTGGGACTTCACTTCTGGCATAAATTAGTTTTCTATAAATCCACACCAACACAGACAGCTTTAACATTTGTCTCACAGATTACAGACTCAGTTCAACCTTTAACATACCATTAGGTTATGTGGTTGTAACAGATTACTATTTTACACAGCCCTCCATTCTGGTGGACATAGCACAGCAGACTTCTATTGGCATCTTTGTAAAAATGCCGAGCACTGCACATTATAATTCCACCTTCACTATGATGAGGGAAGCTGGAGAAAATTAATGAAAAAATAGGTAGTAGTGTTTTATAATGTTAGAGAAGAAATAAACTAACATAACTGCTTAGAAACAGAACAAAACTATAATGCTACATTCCAGGTATTTGTAAATGGGGATACGCAGAGAATCAAAAGTAAATTAACAGAAAATTCATAGAAGATGTAAACTATTTTTTTTTGGTCTGGTTTCCTGACCTCTGATCTCATGCCTACTGCTTTATTTATTCAATCTAGAGGCATAGGTTGGGCGGTGGATATCTTGAGGCATTCATACTATGGAGTCATTTCTTTTGTTAGGCCTCACCCAATGTTTTCTACTCCATTGTACTGTAATATAGATTTAAGTTTGTATATGTTAGCCTACCCACCACTCTCCATTCCCTCTGTGTTCCTGATGTACAGTGACACCAATAGTGGAGACAAGAATGTACCCGATTACAGATGTATAACTGTACCACATAGGTCTGTTGTTTTCCCATTCCAAGTCTCTAGTATCCCATGCAGAGGCAGTTTTGCAAATTCAGTCATGGCATTTTGGGGAAGACATTTCCTATTTCAGAACCCCATTTTTAAGGAAAATGTAAACTGGTATACTAGATATCAGGCCGACATGTTTTTTATGTGGAAAGGAAGTCTAGATTTAGTAACAACTTTTATTAATGAAAACTCCAAATTCACAGACTTCCTAGATTTTCACTTTTGAGTTTAACACAGACTCTATTAATTTTCTGGACGTGTCACTATCTAAAGATAGATCCAACAATAGATTTAAGGCTAGTATTTTCAGGAAACCTACTTACTCAAACACTTTTCTACAGTTTAGTAGTTGCCACCTATTCCACCAGAAAAGGGAGGTTATTAAGGGCCAACTGGTTAGGGCAGCCAGAATGGTCTCATCAGAGACTGACTTTCTGTTTGAATGTAACACACTGAAAGTCATGTTTCATGAAAGGGGCTACCCGGAACAGCTTTTTCAACAATTGTTTGATGAAGTTGCTACTAAAAGGACTACTTGCCATTTTAAACCTATTCTATGCAGGGGTTATGGGGAAACAATAGGTGATACTCCCCCCGATGAGCATAGGGAGAATAGCATTAGGATTTATGATGGCAGAATAAGCTTTCTTACTACTTTCTCTATTGATGCACATGCCATTAAGAATATTATGATTAAAAATTGGGCTATAATATCAGAGGACAGTGCTATTAATATGAAATTGGGAGATAGACCACATATTACCTATAGAAGAGGCCTAAATTTTAAAGATTTGTTGGAAAGGAACAATCAAAAATGCCTCAACAACAGGGGGGTGAGAAAGTGTGGGAGATGTCAGCAGTGCCAGTACATTACAGTAACTAATAAAGTTTGCATACATAATAAAATCTGCATCATTAATAGAAAATTTAACTGTGAAACAGCAGGAGTAGTATATGCTGCTTTATAACAATGTTGCCAAAGCTACTATATTGGTAAAACTGAAAGAATGTTTAAGCAGAGAATTTATGAACACCATTACCAAATTAGTAGGGGTAATACCACACATACTTTGGCTAGACACACTTTAGAACATCCCACACATAAATTCCAGTTTACAATATTACAACAAATAGTTAGGAACATTAGAGGTGGACCTTGGGAATTAAAACTTGAAGAACAGGAACTTGTTTGGCAAATTAAAACATATGCACATGTTCCACCAGGGCTTAATGAATACTGCTCAATAAAATGTATTTTGAAATTGAAAGCTCTTCAAAGAAGAATTTTGGTTGTATAACAACTTTTCTATTAGTTGAATGAATTTATAAATATTTATTTATACATATTTATCTTTATACATTCATACGAATTTTATATTTCCACTTGTTTGAGCTGTTTACGTTATCTAGCATTTAACAGCATTTAGATTAACCTATACACATAAGAAAATTAAATAATAAGACTGATGTGTTGTGGTTTTAAAATTGTTGCTGATTTTTAAAAACAGCATTTATATTTATTCACATATACATTTTACCTTGTATAACACTGGCTCTTTACATTTCTAAAGTTATCTGAGAAGTTCCCTTGGTTGGACTGATTTGGACTGGTTGAGTTAACGTGTTGGAATATTGGTTACTCAGTTTATCTGATTTATTGGTTTGGTATCATGGAATCTGGAGCGGCCAATTCAGACATCATGGAACTTTTACTTAAAATCAATGAACAATTGTCTGAGCATACAGAACAAATTAAAACACTGGTGGAGCAACAACAGGCATCATCCTTAGGCTCACCTCGAAATTTGGGTAGCCTAGGTAGCCTGGGTTTGCCATTAACACAGCCTACTCCCACAACAAATAATAGGTCGGTCAACAACAAGGAGGCGAATGCCAATGTACAGACCGGTAAGAGAAATGTATTAACAGCCAGTAGTCTTAAAGAAAATCATATGGATAAAATGCAATGGAAAACTATAAAATTTGACTTTCATAATGAGTCAAACAGTCATAAATCAGGTTTGAAATTCAACCTGACTTTGGCAGAACGATTAAAAAGTTTTGAAAAGAAATTGCATACTATGAAAAAGCTGCAGTTAGAAAACGGATATTTGAGCAGGAATATTGAACTGGAATTAGTACCTCGGGGGTTGCGATTATGGAGATACCCAAATGGAATATCTGGTAACGAAGGAATGATCCAGGAAGTACATAAACTTTTTGATCAAACTGGTTTAGAATTAATGAGAATAATGATAAAATACAATGACGAAGTTATAGCTCGTTTGATGAGTGAATTGGAGCAGGATAATGACATTATATTAAGTGACTTGAATTTCGAGCATTATTTAACTAATTATCAAAATATCTTGAATACCATTGAAAATGACTGTTATACAATATTTCAAAGGAAAACACGTAAAATATTGAGGGATACTGAGGAATATCGTAACCAGAGGGTGTATCCCTTGTCTAAGGGCAATCACAATTATACGGAATCAGCGAATAGTAGTCAAAATCAAAAAGAAGGGGAAGTGATGTCATCACGCAGGGACGCGCATCTCCAGCATGACGAATATCCTATGGAAGAAGGTCCGAGGCGATCAGAACGGTTGCGTAACCGAGAAGGAAATTATTCGCAACAGATGAGAGAGGAGAGCGAGACATATAGATCAAGGAGCCAGACCTAAGAAATGGGGACCTCAACGGAAACAACATGAGGATTTTCGCCAGTTATCCCATTTGACGGTTCGGTCGAGAACTTTAAGTGCATGTAGTAAAACTGAAGACCAACCATGGATTATGAATATTGATGAGTTAACAGAGCTTCAATCCATGGAGGCTTTAACAGCTGTAATGGATACTGATGGGGTTGATGGGACCCTTTGTGGTGAAATGACTGATCCATTATTAAATGTAAGTACTTATCAGACTGCTGATACCTCAATGGAGGGTAACTTTGATTTGATAGCATTTTCTGAATCGAATTACTGTATAGTAAATGATTGCGTGACTACTAATGAATTAAGCGTAGCCAGTCCTAATGGTGAAACAAATTTAATACTCAAGACTAGCGCATTTACTGATACGCCCTTTGTAAATAATAAGACTGGATTGTTAATTAACAGCAATGCTGACATGAATAATGTTGAAATTAATTTAGAAGATTATGAGGGCAACTTAAATATTAGTGGGTTGATTAATTTAATACAAGAAGGGAATTATGTGTCAGGCCCTAGTGAACCCAATATTATATTTAATCAATATGGGGATTTTAAGGTTTATAATTATTCTAGTAAGTTAATGGATGTTAAGCACGCTGAATTACTATCCAAAGGTTTTACTTATATTCCGGGTAGAAAGGGTAATATTACCGATGTGCTCATTGACTTAAAATATTTGACCAGGAAAATGAACATTAAAATGTGTTGTACACAGGACAGGCAATTAAATACTGGTGTATTAAAGAAACCCAGTAAATTTAATCCTGTAACAAACAACACTGTGATGATATTTGAGAAGGCCTGTGAATTGGAAATGCGGGAATATTTTAGGGGCAATATTAATAAAAGGAAAAATGTGTATAGTAATCTGACTGATGAAGAAGTTATAGTGCTTAATGAACTTGTTACAGATAAGGATATTCGTTTTATGAAGCCCGACAAAGGTAATGGAATAGTGGTTATGGATAAAAATGACTACTCAGATTATATGTTTGGGATGTTGGTAGGGGAAGCCTATGAAGAAACAACTTTAAATGAAATTCATGTGGCCTATTTAAAGATAGATTTAATGTTAAAGGATATGCTTTATCAAGGACAAATAAATGAAACAGATTTTGAGTATTTGGTTAATAATTTTCCGGTAGTGAGCAATATTTTTGGCATTCCTAAAATACACAAGGGTCTGAATAATGTTTCTTTCAGACCCATTGTGGATGGTAAAAGGAATAAAACTTGTTTTATAAGTAAATATTTGGATTTCCATCTCCAAGGGGGGTTAAAAATGTTTGATTACATTACTAATGATTCATGGCATTTTTTGTCCCAATTAAATGAGGTGAGAATAGGTCCTTCAACTATATTGCTTATTATTGATGTTTGTAATTTATATTCGGTGATTCCTAATAATATTGGGTTGGAATGGTTGGAGAGTCAGCTAAATAAGATAGGGTTATTTGACCAGGACCAAATAAATGTTTTTGTGTCCCTTATGGACATTGTATTAAACAACAATTTTTTGTATTTTGAGGGTAGCTATTACAAGCAGGCTACTGGAGTAGCAATGGGGGCAGCGTGTGCCCCTGTCTATGCAAATTATGTTATGTCCTATTGGGAACAAGAATATGTCTTTCGAAGTGAATATAATCAATTCATCCAGAAATATATGCGATTTTTGGATGATATTTTTATAATTTGGGATGGTGATATTCAGAGGTTGGAAGCATTCCTGGAATACATTAATAGTTCGGTTAATTTTTTAAAATTTACTTTTGCTTATAGTTATACAGAAATAAGTTATTTAGATATTCATTTGACAGTTGATAATGATAAAAGGAGTCTTTTATCAAATATTTATAGAAAACCTACCTTTTCGAATTCTTACTTGGAGTATCAAAGCTGGCACCCTGACCACCAGAAAAGGGCTATAGTTAAAGGTCAGATGGTCAGGGCAGCCAGAATGATCAACAACTATTTGAATTTTGAAAAGGAATTAGAGTTTATTACAGGGATGTTTTTGAAAAGAGGATACCCTGAGACCCTGGTACAAGCTATCAAAGTGGAGATCATAACTAAAAGGAAGGGAGGAGTTTATCAGCCCATTTTGAAATATAATATAGATAAAGGGGAGTTGTTAGCTGGTCATGAAGTTAAAAAGGAAAACAAAATGAAGGAAATTTTGTATTTTATTACTACATATAATTGTGACGCAGAATTTATGGTCAAAATAATACAGAGGAATTGGGAGTTGTTAAAATTAGATACTAATGTATATAGTAAATTAAAGGCCCCCCTATAAATGTGTATAGAAAGGATAGGTCATTTAAAAATTTATTAGAGGGCAGTAATTTAACAGTGAAATTTAAGTAATGCAGGCCTGTTGGAAATTTTAAGTGTGGTAGATGTAATAAATGTAAATACATTTTTATTTCAGGAAATAGGATCAAATTAGGGAAAGAAATTATATATATTAATAGGCATTATGATTGTTATAGCAGAAATGTGGTGTATCTAGCTAAGTGCATTCAGTGTCCTGCATTTTATATAGGAAAAACATGCCGTACACTAAGAGAAAGGATAGGAGAGCACATGCTGGACATTAGGCATATGAAAAATACCAATGCACTGGCAAGACATATTAAATTAAATTTGCGTCATGAATTCCAATTTTGTATTATTCAACAAGTTATTAAGGATAATCAAGGGCATGTATTGGATGTTCATTTAGATATTAGTGAAACTAAATGGCAAATAAGGTTAGATGCCACTACGTGTCCAGGAATCAATGACCACATTAGTTTAGCCCCACTATTAAAGTTAAGGTATATATTGGGCTAAATTTTCTGCTATACATAATACCTAGTTTAACTTAGATAGTATATAAGCATTCATTGAGAGGCTGATAAATTTATTATTATTATTTTTATTTATTATTTACTATGTATTGATTTTACTTCACTCAAATTTTCATGTAATATTTATTGTAATAGTTTTTTACATGTTTTTTAACCTATATATGGTTTTAGTCATATGTAGGGCTTGATAGGTATGTTTCTTTAACTTTTAGGAAGGTGTAATTAATCAATTAACCTGGGAGTGTTTTAAAAGGAAGTGGTTTTAGCATATGATGTCTCAGTTCTGATGAAGTCTGTATAAGCAAGACGAAACCTAGGTCAACTTGTCGAACTGTTTGTGGATTTATTTGTATGTTAATAAATGGTTTTTATCTGAGAAGTTCCCTTGGTTGGACTGATTTGGACTGGTCGAGTTTCATTGTTGGAATATTTCTTAAGTTATGTTAATTGGTTTTATAATTAATTATCTCATCTTAATTGATAGTTTTATTTTAACCGAGAACTCTTGGAGTTTCTTTGAAGAAGTTCATGTATTTTCTGAACGAAAGCGCTAACAATAAACTGGTTGGAATTCTACAGCTTTCTGCCTATTTTTGTTTTTGGTTACAAGTTTATTTTTGAGATGTATAACTGTACCAAATAGGTCTGTTGTTTTCCCATTCCAAGTCTCTAGTGTCCCCTTGGGTGCTACCAGGAAGTACAAAAATGTCCTCCGACCTAAGAGAAGAAAGTGATCACTGACCTCTGTAAC